>NW_022681471.1:23250848-23473348 GCF_009764315.1 Trachypithecus francoisi | reverse complement strand
CTGAAAGATTTTACAAAACATACAATTGTGGCCTATGGGTACTAGAATTACAGGAGATTTAAAATTTTTATTTTTACTTATCTGTATAATTTATGTGTAATAAACATCAATTCACCTGTTAATAGTGAAAAAAATACACTTAAAATCAGGCTAGCTTCTTGATTTTATATGTGAAGGATCATGGTGTGGAAAAGGGAATACAAATTTGTTAAAAAAAAAAAGAAAAATAAGGACTATTATGAATCAGCTAATTTCACTTACAATCACTTTATCTTCTATACTCCTTAAGACAATGCAGTGGTTTAAGGGATATCACTCCCATTTTGACAGACGGGGTGGTGGCTGAGGCTGAGAGAAGGGGAATGGTACCTTGCTCAGAGTTACCAGTTACGAGTGGCCAATCTAGTTTTCAAACCCAGGTGTTTCAGACCATAAAACCCTTATTTTTCTCCACCTCACATTGCTCCTGTGTAGCCCTTCTGAAAGGTAGGACTAGGAGAATCAACAGGTGGAACTTGCAAGAAGTTGATTTTTTTTTTTTTTTTGAGACAGGGTCTTGCTCTGTTGCCCAGGCTGGAGTGCAGTGGTGTGATCATGGCTTACTGCAGCCTCGACCTCCCAGGCTAAAGTGATTCTCCCACCTCAGCCTCCCCAGTAGATGAGACTACAGGCACGTGCTGCCATTCTCGACTAATTTTTTTTTTTGAGATAGGATCTCACTTTGTTTTCCAGGCGGGAATACAGTGGCGTGGTCTTGGCTTACTGCAGTCTCAACCTCCCGGGCTTAAGCAATCCTCCCACCTCAGCCGCCCAAGTAGCTGGGGCTACAGGTGCATGCCACCACGCTTTGCTGATTTTTGTATTTCTTGTAGAGACATGGTTTTGCCATGTTGCCCAGGCTAATTTTTAATTTTTTGTAGAGATGAGGCCTCACTACGTTGCCCATGCTGGTCTCAAATTCCTGGGCTCAGATGACCCTCCTGCCTCAGCCTCCCAAAGTGCTGGGATTACAGGCATAAGGAGGCAACTCTTTGAACAGCAGAACTGAAGAATCGTGAAATGGGCTGAACTCTACCTAGAAATGTTGCAGTAGAAGGCAGATGTCATTGAGGGATGTGGCGGAAAGGGCTCCTGGAGAAGAATGGCAGCACCATTTTTCAGCTGTCCGCTGCCTGACTCCATCTGGATATGGGGCTTGGAATCTTCACTAGAATTCTCTTTTGGTCTCACAACCTTTCATTTGGTGATTTTCACAGTTTCAATAAGAAGGTATGTGTTTCAACTATTCTTTTCCTGACTAGACAAGAATTACATATGTCTACGTATGCACACAAATGTATTTTGGTTTCCCAGTGCGCCTTGAGCTTTGAGTTGTCTCTACCATGTGGCATTTTTCATAAGCAAATTGGTTAATCACCTCCATTACCCCTGGATGTTACTGGTCCCAACCTCCCACTTTTCTCAATTCTCTTCTACCCTTTCACCTCCCTGTATAGTTCACCCCACCCTTCATCTAGACATTTTACCTTTGCCAAGGAAACAGCAGAATTTATATAGATTCCTATTAAATCTCTCAGAGCAGGGAAGGGGGTGGGTAGATAGTCCATGGAGGGTCCCAGCCAGTGAACTTTGCAATGTTGGTTTTATTATTAAATGTGTTACTTCTATTGTTGGGTCACCTGCAAGAGCAGATTAGCAGAGGACCAAGTGACAGTACTTGGATTGTCAGGAACATTAAGTAGAGTCAAGATGTAAGAAAACTGGCTGGGCGCAGTAGCTCATGCCTGTAAACCCAGCACTTTGGGAGGCTGAGGCGAGAGGACTGCTTGAGCTCGAGTTTGAGACCAGTCTGGGCAACACACCAAAACCTCATCTCTACAAAAATTAAAAAAAAAAAAAAAAAGCAGGCTGGGTGCGGTGGCTCATGCCTGTAATTCTAGCACTTTGGGAGGCTGAGGTGGGAGGATCACAAGGTCAGGAGTTCAAGACTAGCCTGGCCAATATGGTGAAACTTTGCCTCTACTAAAAATACAAAAATTAGCCGGTGTGGTGGCGCATGCCTGTAATCCCAGCTACTCAGGAGGCTGAGGCAGGAGAATCACTTGAACCCAGGAGATGGAGGTTGCAGTAAGCCAAGATCACACCATTACACTCCAGCCTGGGTGACAAGAGTGAGACTCTGTCTCAAAAAAAAAAAAAAAGCTAGGCGTGGTGGTACATGCCTGTAGTCCTTGCTACTTGGGAGGCTGAATCAGGAGGATTGCTTGAGCCCGGGAAGTTGAGGCTGCAGTGAGCTGTGATTGTACACTGCACTCCAGCCTCGGTGACAAAGCAAAACCCTGTCTCAAAACAAACAAACAAAAAAAGGACTGGAAAAACACCTATTGGTTTTCACAACAGTCATTGGTAAACTTTGCTGGGGCAGTTTTTCTGTAGTTGAGAGAAGTGAAGGTGGGGAGACAGAAGCAAGTGCAGTGGGTTGACAAACAAACAATAAAAATACAGACATAGAGACATCAAGTGGTAACTTGACTTTCAAGAAAATTATATGAGGAGAGAAATGGGAATTATATGAGAAGAGGAGAAAAGCTAGACTTGGGAACACACGTACAAGGGCCAATGTATTGGGGGATGAGAGTCTTGGGTCTATGCTCAACTTCGTTAATCCTCACAAGTCTGTGAGTGAAGTATGATTCCTACCTGCATTTTATTTATTTAGAGATATTTATTTATTTATTACTTTGAGCTCTGTCGCCCAGGTTGGAGTGCCGTGGTGCAGCATCCGCCTCCCTGGTTCAAGCAATTCTCCTGCCTCTGCCTCCCGAGTAGCTGGGATAACAGGCCCTCACCACCATGCCTGGCTAATTTCTGTATTTTTAGTAGAGACAGGATTTCACCATGTTGCCCCGGCTGGTCTCAAACTCCTGACCTCAAGTAATCCGCCCACCTCAGCCTCCCAAAGTGTTGGGATTATAGGCATGAGCCACTGTGCCTGGCCCCTGAATTATTTTCAAGGAAATCTCAGATATCCCACCACTTTACAATAAGTATTTCAATATGTATGTCTAAAAGATAACTCTTATTTCTAGTGTTTTCCTCATGATCTTTAAAATCTCTACTACATCTACAGTAATGTTGTTTTATTTTTAATATTGTTTATGCCTTCTCTTTCTTATTTCCTTTTAAAACTTTAAATTTTGATGTAAGGTCAAACTTACAAAAATGTTGCAACAGTAGTACAAAGAATTCCTGAGTACCCTTTACTCAGATTCACCAGTTTTAAAAAATCTTGTCCCACTTGCTTTATCATTTGCCTTCTCACTCTGTCTCTCTATTTGTATGTGTGTGTATATATTTTTCAGAACCATTTGTAAATTGGAGCTATTGTTCTCCTTGACCTGCATTTCAGTGTGTATTTTCTAACAAAGACATTCTTTTACACACCACAGTATAATCAGAAAATTTAGCCTTGATTTGTTACTACTATACTCAATCTTGACAACTGTTTCAATACCATCCTTTATAGTTACTTTTTTCACAGTCCAGGATCACACACTGACTCCTGAACCAGGAAGAGTTCCCCAGACTTTGCCAGACATTGGCATTTTTGACATATATAGGCCAGTTGTTTTGTAGAATGTCCCTCAATTTGGGTTTGTCTGATGCTTCCCCACGAAGAGACTCAGGTTATGCATTTTTGGAGGACTACCACAGAAATTATACTTGATCTCAGAGTAGCACAGCAGGAGGTAAGTAGCGTCATTTTTTCCCCATTACTGTTGATGTTCTTTCATTGCCCATTTACAGTAAGTGTCTTGCCATTGTAAAATTACTTTCTCCTTTGTAATTAACAATTTGTGGCTTAGTTTGGGGGTATGTAAGTATCCTATTCCTCATCGAGCCTTCACCCACTACTTTTAGCACCCATTGATGACTCTTGCCCAAATCAGTTATTACTACGATTACATGTGTGAGCCACCGTGCCTTGCCTCTATCTGCATTTTAAAGATGAGATAATGGAAGTGGAGAGAGGCTTAATAAATTAAGCAAGCTTACATGGAATTTGAACCTGGGCCACCAAAATCTAGAGTCTGCATGCTTATGTTTGTCATAGTTTCTAGGTACTATAATGGGAAAGACAAGTAGGTAAAAAGGACAGAAGACTGATGTGGAGAACCTGAGACCAAATGCCAAATATCTGCAGTGGCATCAGTCTGCACTGTTGTGGTGTTCTTTAGCAGGTCATCTTCCCCAGATATAAGAGTGGGGTGAATTCTAGGCATGGGGAGGTGAAATGAGAGAAGTGGGGAAACTGAGGTCAGTGGTATCAAGACGTAATTAATGGACGGCTGGGCGCAGTGGCTCACGTCTGTAATCCCAGCACTTTGGGAGGCCAAGGCAGGCGGATCACCTGAGGTCAGGAGTTCGAGACCAGCCTGGCTAACACGGTGAAACCCTGCCTCGACTGAAAATACAAAATTAGCCAGGCGTGGTGGCGCAGACCTGTAATCTCAGCTACTCGGGAGGCTGAGGGAGGAGAATGGCTTGAACCCAGGAGGTGGAGGTTGCAGTGAGCTGAGATCACGCCATTGCACTGCAGCCTCAGCAACAAGAGTGAGACTCCATCTCAAAAAAAAAAAAAAAAAAAAGGTAGAAACCACACTAGCTTATCAGCAATAAGAATGGAGAGAATAGATCCAAAAGGTAGAGTGGTAGATTTTGTGGAACTTAGCAAGTGGATGTGGAAATCCAAGTAGACCAATTGTAACCCTACTGACTGATGGTGTCATTAACAGATAAAATTTAGGTCAGGACAACTTAGTTTGGGACTCACATTTGGGTAGCCACCAGATTGGGTAGACATGTCCAGAAGAAGTGTTGAGACTCAGCATGAAGCTGCAGTGAGTGGTGGATAATCATGTGGAACACACAGGTGGCACCTATAAGCAGATCGTGGTGATAGGGAAGAATAATCCAAGATGGCAAAGATCACAACCAGGTGACACTTATGTTAGGGGTAGGGAGAAGAGTCAAAAAAGGAGTGGTCTTGAAGGGGTGGTACAGATACGGGAACTAAGGAAAGAGAGTTTCCCGGAGGACATGAAAGGAAAAAAAGAATAAAGTTGTGACTGTTTGAAGTTTTGCATCAATCTTTCTAGGAAGTGGCCTATAAACTGTAGGATGCATTTCCAAGTTTCATGCAATGGTGTGTCCCCAGTTATTAAATGCTCCAAAGACCACAGTAGAGGCTGCCTAAAGTTTTTCTCTCCTACCCTGTCTCTTTGCTAAGCAACATATGTTTTCTTTAACGCTTTTTTCTCCCCCTGCATCCCCAGCACACTGGCTAGCTGCCCTAAGCTGTTTGGGCACATGGAATAGGTTGAAGCGCTTAATAACAATTCTTCTAAGGGATGTCCAGAAAGAATGTTGTATTTGAGGATAATGCCAAAATTCCAGCTCTTTGATCTGTTAACTTTCAGAAACTGCTTATCTTTTGTGCTTGCTCTCTAACCAGGAACATATGAGAACAGGGTCCAAAGAATTATTGCTTCCTGGTAATACTAAATCAATACTAAATATAGAACATAAGCCTATTGGGCTTAAGGATCAGGAACGTTTGAAAATAAGCCTTTGTGTTAAATTGTCTGGCTAGCCTCTGAAATAAAAATAACAGCAGTCTCTATGATTGCTACAGTTCTAAGTTACAAACCTTTTTCAATAAAATTGTTGTTTGGCTAATGTTATAAATACTAATTAGTACCAAATGTGATTTTGAGATTTAGAAAAAACTAATTTTCATGTAGCATTAATTCATCCTTCACTACATTCAATTTATTCTTTATTTTAAAACTTCCATGCTGACTGACCAGCATAATTCAGTATCCATGTTATTCTTACCAATTTATTTTCAGACATGCAGGTAACTGTTGCTTGAAATTGCTAAATGACAAAAATAATAGCTCATTTTTGGCAAATGAGCTAAAAGCATCATGACAATTTTTCTGATTAGGCTTAGATTTTATTCATAAAAGGACAAAACAACTACTTGAAGTGAAAACTTCAGATGATTTTATCTTGTTTCACGTAACTGACCACTTGTTAGGCACAGTCATAATTTTGGGAATAAGAATCATCACATGACAGATAAAGGTCATAGGAGTTCTTCAACAAAACAGTACACAGCCCCTTCAGGTGTCCTGAACTGAACTACATATGACTCTGGACACAGGGCAGGTCCATCTGGAAACAATAGACAGTGATGAGCAATCTGTTACTTTTCAGAAAGCAGGAAGGGAAGTGATTCACCAGCTACTGCTGTTAATACATACGAAAGAAACCTTTCAATTTAGCCTTTTCACAAACGAAATGTAGTGCTCCATTTCCCGAAGATGATTCATATGTCACTTTCAGATATAGTCTATATGGGTTTTACAATACAATCAAACCCCATAGAATTTTCTGGAGTGTGTGTTTTTTTCTTAAAAACCACTTAAAGGCACCACACTTAAAAGCACTCTTCTGGAATGGAGAAGTGGGCACAGCTTAATCTCTGGAATGGATGGGTAATTTTTTTTTTTTTTTTTTTTTTTTTTTTTGATATAGAGTCTTGCTCTGTTGCCCAGGCTGGAATGCCGTGGAGCCAACACAGCTCACTGCAACCTTGACTTCCCAGGCTTAAGGGATCCTCCTACCTCAGCCTCCTGAACAGCTGAGACTACAGGCACATGCCACCACGTGCGGCTATTTTTTCTGTTTTTTGTAGAGATGGGGTTCTCACTATGTTGCCCAGGCTGGTCTTGAACTCCTGGGAGATCTTCCTGCCTCAGCCTCCTAAAGTGCTGGGATTACAGATGTGAGCCAAAAAGGGCTGGCTGGCAATTTTTTTTTTTGAGATGCAGTCTCACTCTGTCACCCAGGCTGGAGTGCAGTGGTGTGACCTCGGCTCTCCGCAAGCTCCGCCTCCCGGGTTCACACCATTCTCCTGCCTCAGCCTCCTAAGTGGCTGGGACTACAGGCGCCCGCCACCACGCCCGGTGAATTTTTGCATTTTTAGTAGAGATGGGGTTTCACTGTGTTAGCCAGGATGGTCTCAATCTCCTGACCCCGTGATCCGCCCACCTTGGCCTCCTGAAGTGCTGGGATTACAGGCGTGAGCCACCGCGCCCGGCCCTGGTTGGCAATTTTTATCAAAACTTTAAATGTACATACCCTTGACTTAGCAGTTCTACTTCTGGAAATTTATTCTAAGAAATTACTTGCATAAACGATATATGTAAGGCTAGAGAGAACAATTCCAGTTCATCCATACACTGAAATACCATGGAGCTACTAAAAAAAAAAAAAAAAAAAAAGAGAAATCTAGATGTACTGACACCTTGTAATATTGTTCAAGTAAAAAAGACGAGGTGCAGAACTGTAGGTATGATTCTACTTATGGTAAAAAATATTCTTTTTTATGCATGATTCTATTTATGTTATGCATGATTCTATTTATGTAAAAGAAGTGTTTGTTATATATGTACAGAAGCATTTAGAAGCCTATGTATCAAATACTTCTAGGGAGTAGGCTTGTACAGAAGGGGAGATTTTCACATTTTGCTTCATATACCTTTGTATTTTAATTCTGTAAAATGGCTACATAGCACTTTAAAAATTGAGATAAAATTCACATAAAATCCACTCTTGCCGGGTGCGGTGGCTCACGACTGTAATCCAAGCACTTTGGGAGGCCGAGGCAGGTGGATCACTTGAGGTCAGGAGTTCGAGACCAGCCTGACCAACATGGAGAAACCCCGTCTCTACTAAAAAAATACAAAATTCGCCGGGCGTGGTCACGCATGCCTGTAGTCCCAGCTACTTGGGAGGCTGAGGCAGGAGAATCACTTGAACCCGGGAGGCGGAGGTTGTGCTGAGCAGAGATCGTGCCATTGCACTCCAGCCGGGGCCACAAGAGTGAAACTCCATCTCAAAAAAAAATAATAAAAAAAAATCCACTCTTTTAAAGGGTATAATTTATGATTTTTAGTACATTCACAAAGTCGTGCAGCCATTAACCACTACCTAATTCTACATTTCACCACCCCCAAAAAGAAACAGTATACCCATAATAGTCATTCCTCATTCCCCCATGTTTGCAGTCCCTGGGAACCACTAATCTGTATTCCATCTCTATGGATTTGCCTCTCTGAACAATTCATATAAATGGAATCATACAATATGTGACCTCTGTGCCTGGCATGTTTTCCAGGCTCATACACATTGGCATATGTATCAGTAATTCATTCCTTTTTATGACTATATATTACTTTAATACAAATCTGTAAACAGGTCTGATTTTTAAAATACTCAGAAACAACTTACCCTTCTGTACCAATTACTTTATAGAAACTCAACAAAAACTCTAAATCCAGTCTCCATATTAAAGTGTAGTTTCTGTCTACCAACTCCTAATACTGTCTTCATTATCTAGTCTCTCAGGTTCCATTTAAAAGGTTACCCGCTCAAACAGTACTCTTGTTTTCATTGGAATATATTGTTCACACAGTAGAGCTAGCTAACTCTGCCCAGCTGCATTTTATTTTCCCTATCTCCCACCACTGCCCGACCACCAGCATCAAAACCCACTTATAGCCACTGAGAGGTATAGGCAAAAGTATAATTTGGACGTTTACGGATCTGCTGTCTTTTGACAAGGATCAGGTCTGGTTGACTGACTTCAGTACACTGACCATGTGTAGATCATGTCTGCTATCATGTAACACTTTCCAAATGCCACCATTAACTTATATAGCAATTGATTATTTTATAGTTTTCATCTTCTGAATAAAAATCACAAATACATTTTTGCTTTACATCATTAATATTCAGTTACCTCATTATCTGAACAAGGCAGTATTATGTAACATTGGTTGATGTATAAAGCAGCATTTTGCCTACACAACTGAGGACTTAGTCTAATATATAAATATAAAAGGGATTGGGTTTTACTCTTAAAAAGATACACTAGCCAACTGCTGGCTAGAGAATTTTCCTAAGAAATTCTACCAGGTCCATCCTTTGGAGTAACTTTAGCAACTGCTGGTGACTGCAGTTGGAAAAAACAAACAAACAACAACAAAAAAATAACAGCTTAAATAGCTTCAATTAGCTAAAGAATAGCACACAACTCCCCATCTCCATATTTTTATGGCAATTAAAATGAGACTTTAAAAATTGGTGGCAATTGAGACTTAATCATGGATTTTAAACACACACAGGCACATATGTGCCAGGCACTACTAGGTAACATTTGCAGTGAAGTGCACCATCCTATGTTCCGGAGTTAATGAGAACATGTTACTTGATTTTTTCCCCCCACTCTGCAGGTTAGGAATTGTGTGTACGGAATGAGCATATCCTACTAATTACAACTTTGATTTCTGCCCTGGATGTGACAAACCTCAATATAGAAGCACTGTACTAGAAGCACACTGTCCATGGTAATGGGAGTACATTTAAAGATATAAGGTAAAATCCCTTTATGACAAGGATATTAATCCTGTACCCATATAACCAATCTGATAAATTGTACTAGGAGTTTTGGTTTATTTTCAAAACAACCTTCTGGTTGGTTCCAGAGGATCTGATTTAAACTATGGGTATCTGAACCATGTAATAAAAAAACCAAGATGTAATGCAGTTCAATTGTACTTACAAGATTGCAGTTTCTCTCCATGATAAAACCTTTATATTGTGAAACTTTGAACTGAATTCAAATTCACATTTTTTTTTCTCCACATTTGTTTAATGAAAAGTTATTAAGCTAGGCATTTTACTCTGAAATAAAGCAAGATTAAAAGGAACACAATACTATTGCTGTTATCAAATAAGCTTCAGTATACACTTTCACAAAAAAGACAAACAAATATGAAAGTCATAAGTCATTTATTGAATGAATAGTATATGCAAGAATACCAATAAAAGGAAACTAATACTACAAACTACAATTTTGAAAATAAAGCCAATATAACAGGAACAAAATATACATAACATGAGAGGAATGTTTGATTTTTGACCCATAATGCATTCCTTATCTTTACAATTAACCTAAATGTCTGTTAGAACAAAACTGTATACCTTGGTCTAACTTCAGTGCTTTTTTTAAAAAGCAACAACACTCTAGAACACTTTTTCTTTTGCTTTGAGATATTTGAGATTCACACATTTGTTCAAGTACACAGATTCTGATTCAATAGCAGATCTACAGATCTTGTTATGTCTTAATATCTTGAGTAGCATGTACTTCTGAGCAAGTACTATCTGAAATTCTAAAACTGCTGATCCTTGAAATAAAATTTACCTCAGTTGTGGGTTTTTAATAACTTGAGATGAAAGTAAAATTCACCCCTACCCCCCTACCCCCAGGAACAAAGAGCTCTTATTAAAAGTATAGAAACTCAAGTCTATCTTTCTACTCTAAAGAACATTTCCTACTAACATTTCTGGTAAGGCAATAAATGCTCCAGAATAATCTTCAATATACGCTTGCAAAGATTACACTGTTTAATATCAATAACAAAAAACAAAACAAAAAAAGAAAAAAGAAAGAAAAAAGACGCTTCAAAATTTCAGGCTAAAATATGCATAAAAGACAGTAACGGCAGTATTTTTTGAAATGATGTAAATGTTATATACTTATCAAATAATGTCATGCTTATTAAAACTACAGTTAAAGACTTAAGAGATGTACAGTAAATACACTGCTGAGGTCCATTTTTCTAAATATTAATACCACAATGTAATTACTACCCAGAAGATGATGATGCTACTTGGGAACATAAGTACTGTACAATTTTTACATTGTAAGGCACTTTTACTCAGCATGTGACGAAAACATGATTAGAGAATCAAAACATTGGAGGTTTACAACCAAACATGATTTTTCATGTGAATTCAATTTACATTTGAATTTTTAATGCAAGATTGTTTAGCCAATCACACCACAGTGAGAAAAACAGGTAGTCAGCCACTTATCTAGCCAACCAAAAGGTAAAGTGCTATTCTGGTTGCTAGTGGCAGAAAAAGGGCTGAAGAAACCCATACAAAGTCATACATTTTACTACATAACAATTCATCAACTGACAGCTATAGTATTTGAACTCCTTTATATAATTATTGACTGGCCATGATTACCCTGGCACCTTCCATTTTTCCTAAAAAAAAAAAAAAATGATTACAGTAGTTGTTCAAAAATGAAGGAGCTCTGTTGTCCCATGGGTAAGTCTATGGCACACAATGTAAAAAATGATCTAGACACAGTGATTTAAGGATTTTAAAATAATGATTTTCAAGCTGTTGTAAGGAAAGAAAGTACAGATCCTTTGGGAGAAGTCACATAGCTTGGTAAACAAACAGCTAGATCTGTCCTTGCACTTCAAGTCATGAATTTTGAAAATCACATACACACAAAAACCTAATGGCATATTAAGAGCAAAAAGAGAAAACATACAGGGCAACCCACTACTAAAGCTAGTTTCCTTCTAAAAATAGTAAAAGATGGTTAAAATAAAAGCAAGCATTGAGTCCCTTGATTTAAGTAAATGTGTGAATACACACTTGACAAACATGACCTTAAGGGACTCACAGTTTTTAAAAAAAGCAGTCATTAAGCACAGTGTAATTTTCCACCTGTTACATTTTAAAAATGCTGCTCTATCAGATGTAGAATATCTCAATGTACAGTCAAGTTAACATGATTATTCCTTATTTAAAAATCTGCTTTATTGCGGTGGCTTAATAATTCAACTAGTCAAAATCCCTTCCCTTGGTATTGAGGTGCTATGGTAATATCAGGCAGACCACAACTAAAGTTATTTGGTTTTGCCATAAAGAAATGCATAAATGTGCTTCAGCAGGTAAGTGGAAGAAAATATCACTACCTAGAAATGCCAGTGTGAAAATCCTTTCTAAAAAGCTGGGTTCTTAGGCTTTCAAAACCAATTCTGACAATCGATAAAACACCACCAAACCCTACAAGAAGAAAAGTAGGGCACAAAAGCCTATTTTATAGATAACCAAAGCAATGACTGAAAACATTAAAATATTAAATAAAGTTTCTAAAATAGTGGTCACAAAAGTAAAAATAAATACTGTTTTATGCAAAGACTTTTTTACTCCTACAGCACGAGACCTCCTTACGTACTTTGCGCCAGTATGGGAAGTGTTCCACACAACAGGGCACTTGAGAGGAACACGTCTCGGACATGATGTCTGAAGTCCTTAGCAAGCGGTAACCCTTTCTTTACATCTTAAAAACATTTAATTTGCTGTTGCCAAATGTTAGTTTAAACTTGAAGGACTCAATCATTTTGCCAGAAGTCCTCTGTATAACATAGAAAGAGAGGAGGTGTGCTGTCAAGAGAATTTTGGCAAAAGCACTGGAGCTCATAGCTTATAATTAGCAGTTGCCTGAGTCCATGCTGGTCAGTGAGAACAACTTTAACAGGAACCAAATGAAAAGCTTTAGCGTACTTCTTGGAAGAGATTTTTAGCATGTGCTGTTAAAGCCAAGAGAAAAAGAAGGTTCTCTTCATTTCTAGCCTCCATTACTTGAGTGTGAAAAAAAAAATCCACAAATTACCACGTGCTGCCACCAGTGGCATGTTTGCATTGTAAAGGAAAATTTGCTTATGCTTTCCTTTGAGTATGGATCCACTAAACAAACTTAAACACTCTAAACAGCAGAACTTTGTTCAGTCCAGAAATATAGCTTACTTTGTTTTATCTGCTTTAACTGTTGACACTATACACAGGGTTAATAGTGTTTCAGTTGCTTCCCAGAAACTGCAAACTATAGCTAAGTAATATCAACATGTCAAACTCAGCCTTCTAGTGAAGGCTCATAAAACAAACAAGACATTTTTAGGCAGTTCAATGAAGGATCTAAGAGTTGGGCAGTAAAAAGTTACAAACCCTTTTTGATTTTAGAAAACAGTGAAAAAAGAATAGTAGTTATGGATGTCTTATTCATTCCCAGTTTTCTAACTCTGTCCCATGAACCTGTTTAAAAGATGATAAAAAAATGTAAAATATGATGCTGGAGGGGAACACAATCAATATAATGTTATTGAGGAGTGTGATTATCTTATTGATTTGACATTACAACTACACTTATTGATAAAGCAGATAGCTTGTTTTTACGGTTACAAAATCAGCTAGTTAAAAAAAAAAACAACTACTACGCAAGCCTA
Source organism: Trachypithecus francoisi (assembly GCF_009764315.1). Lineage (NCBI taxonomy): Eukaryota > Metazoa > Chordata > Mammalia > Primates > Cercopithecidae > Trachypithecus > Trachypithecus francoisi. The sequence goes on along the minus strand of NW_022681471.1, from coordinate 23,460,119 downwards.
CAAAATCCTCAGCATTTTAGTAACATGCTCTTAACTAAACATAATAGGATTTAAAAAAATCTTACTGCATACCATTACTTCAACATGTATATTCAGTGTGTATTGTATCCTCACAACAGATCCCATATAATTAACTTTCATACCTAGTTTCCATTAAGTTGCTGCTGAGTTAGTTGTTGCTGATCAATTTCTACTTTTCCTCGGCTTTTACTCTCTCGTTCCTCATCTTCTTCATCTCTCTCATCATTTCCGCTATGATTTTTACAGTATAGTCTATAACGATGAAAGGCAAAAATCTCAAAATGCTTTGTCACTGTTGAACATTCCTACCAACATTAGTGGATGAGGCTAGTGTCCATTTAAAACATGGGTTTCCTCATCCACACTTTAAAAAATACTCCCCAATTAGTTACAGACCCATTTTTATCTAAAAGATAGGAAAACACACTACTATTGAGATAATAAAAGTTCATCTGAAACAAAATCTCTGGTTTAAGATGACAGTTATCATAAAGCAATTCCTCATTTTGCCCAATGAGATTAAAAGCAAAGTTTTGGCCAACTTAAAAATACCAACCTTCAGGTATGCTGATGAAATAATCAAATTCTATAAATTTGTTTCATATATTTAATTTAAAATCACATTTCAGGAAATATATATTCTATCTATACTGCTGCCTTCTGCTCACATTTGATGAAACAATTTTACTCAAACTCTTCAAATGTCTTTTCATTATCAGCATCCTAGCCCTCACTGGAATACCTACATGAGTCATCTAACAGTTTTCCGGCACTGCATTTGGCTATGTCTCTTTTAATTTAGACTGGTCCTTCCAACTTCTTGTTTTTACATGACACTGACTTTTTAGGATGAGATCAGACCAGACAGTCTGTCAACTGTAGCACATTCTGGACTTGTCTAATTGTGGTACTGTTTTATTTGGTTCTCTCTCGCCCTGTATTCCTATACACTGGGAATAAGGTCTAAGGGCTTGGTCAGCTTCAGGTTCAGCTTTTCTTTTTCAGTCAAGACATTTTGTAGGTAATCCTGCATACTTCAGGAGGCATCTAATTTCAAAATATCCTGCTACTGGGTAACACTATGTTTGATCATTTGGTTAAAGTAGTGGTGATGGCCAGATTTCTCCATTGTAAAGGTAGGTTTTCCCCTTTAAATCTGGCAAGTTATCTCTGGAGTGACACTTTGATTATCATGCTTGGTTCTAACCTTTTATTTGGGTATACAGACTGTATATTTAAAGTTCATTAAGTTTTTAATAAAAATCATAATATAGGTGATTTGGACAATCAAACAAGGGCAGGCTGATTTGAGCCCTTTTTTTCTTTTTGTATTATACTTTAAGTTCTAGGGTACATGTGCACAACGTGCAGTTTTGTTACATATGTATACATGTGCCATGTTGGTGTGCTGCACCTGTTAACTTGTCATTTACATTAGGTATATCTCCTAATGCTATCCCTCCCCCCTCCCCCAACCCCACGACAGGCCCCGGCGTGTGTAAATGTTCCCCACCCTGTGTCCAAGTGTTCTCATTGTTCAATTCCCACCTATGAGTGGGAGGCGATTCCTCAGTTTTATGTCTATTATACATAAGACAACAATGGAAGAATGCTTAGAACATGTTCACTGGCTGCCCTCTTGTGGTCAGCAATAGATAAAAGAAATCATCTAGGAATTCACATGTCTAGTTTAGATTATCTAAACTAAGTCTAATATTGAGTAGAATAAAAGGCAAAGGTGGGGTTCAGGACACAGTAGACAACAATAACAACTGACTTTAGTTTTGTTCATTATTTTTCTTTTTAGTCTTAAAACATTTTCAATAACTTTCAAAGAGCTAGGGAGAATTTGTACACTTCAAATACTACACATTGGGAACTACCTCTTTTTACATTTTTAAATCATGAGTTTAAATATCAAGAGTGAGATTCCTACACAATAGCACCTATGAAGAATCTTCCATAAAATATACCTGAATCTAATTAAACTTCTGAACCAACTTCTAGTTTACAAGAAATGGGAGAGAGGGATAGAGACACAAGTAAAATGACATCATGAAATGGCAAAGAGACAAATCTAGAATGTGGGACTTAGGACAATTTATCGAGGCTCTTCAATAAGTAAGGGGACAAGTATGTCCGTATTTAGACTTAAGAGACATATCAAATGCAATGGATGGACCTTGCATGTATCCAGATTTGAACAAATTAAGTCTAAAATGAGATTTTTTTATACAACTGGGCAAATGTGAAAATGGATTGGGTATAAGATGATACTAAGAAATAATTGTTAATTTTACAAAGTGTGATAATGGAATAATAATTATATAATGACAAGAGATCTGGAATTTTGCTTTAATATATATACTTCAGGAAAATAAACAATATACTCCAGGAAAATAAACAATTAGATAAAGCAACTGTGGCAGTAACTTGGTAACTGCTGATATGAGGACTTGTTATACTATTCTGTTTTTGTTTACATTTGAAAATCATCTTTTTAATAGAAAGTTTCCTCTAAAAGGGCAAGTGCTTTGTTGTTGGAGCAACTTTTAATCATTTTACGGGATTAGTTTTTACTTGCAGAATATTTCCCATAGGCCCTTATATGGCCTTCACTAGTCTAGGTGCCAAGGTCACAGGTGTCAACTGGTCAAACAAGGTCCCTGCTGTCACAGAACTCCTTTTTTTTTTTTTTTTGAGACAGAGTCTCGTTCTTTCGCCCAGGCTGGAATACAGTGGCACCATCTGGGCTCACTGCAAGCTCCGCCTCCCAGTTCACACCATTCTCCTGTCTCAGCCTCCCGAGTAGCTGGGACTACCGGCGCCCACCACCACGCCTGGCTAACTTTTTGTATTTTTAGTAGAGATGGGGTTTCACCGTGTTAGCCAGGATGGTCTCGATCTCCTGACCTCATGATCCACCCGCCTCGGCCTCCCAAAGTGCTGGGATTACAGGCATGAGCCACCGTGCCCGGCCAGAACTCCATTTTTTATAGTGGGAGGCTGACATTTTAAAATAATCCATATTTAAATGGTTAAAAATACAATAAATACAATAAAACAGGATAAACATAAATAACAATTATTATGTACCCCTCCCTCGTCTTTTGAATAGGAATACAGTCAGGACCCAAAAAGGGCTGGTAAGGAAGAAAAGCCATAGTTAGGAGACAGGGAAGCCATTTCTTTTTTTTCTTTTCTTTTTTTTTTTTGAGACGGAGTCTCGCTCTGTCGCCCCAGGCTGGAGTGCAGTGGCACGATCTCTGCTCACTGCAAGCTCCGCCTGCCTCAGCCTCCTGAGTAGCTGGGGACTACAGGGGCCCACCACCGCGCCTGGCAAATTTTTTGAAGTTTTAGTAGAGACAGGTTTCACCATGTTAGCCAGGATGGTCTCGATCTCCTGACCTCGTGATCCGCCTGCCTTGGCCTCCCAAAGTGCTGGGATTACAGGCGTGAGCCACCGCACCCGGCCAGGGAAGCCATTTCATTCAGAAATATTCCTCCCTGCATTTCCTCCTATTTGTTCCTTCTTCTCTTGCAAACTACCCACCTATATGGGTTCTCATTTGAACTCAATGGTCTCTATCTGGAATCCACATTACAAGTGGATTGCAGAAACAAATCTCAACAGGAAAAAAGTAAAAGAGCAATTCAAATCATTATGGATCCAAGTACAAATATTTTTGTTTTGAGAGGGTCACTGAAATATGGTTGTCTAATAGCTAAAAAGCAAAAACAACCTAGATGTCTGAAAAAGGAACCAACAGAATAAACTGATATACTTATATAATGGAATACCATGCAATCATTAAAATAGATGTAGGCTGGGCACAATGGCTCATGCTGTAATCCCAGCATTTTGGGAGGCTGGGGCGGGTGGATCGCTTGAGCCCAGGAGTTTGAGACCAGACTGGGCAACATGGTGAAATCTCGTCTGTACAAAAAAAATCAGCCGGGTAAAATGGGGTGCCCCTGAGGTCCCAGCTACTTGGGAGGCTGAGGTGAGAGGACCACCTGAGCCTGGGAGGTTCAGGCTGCAATGGGTTGTAATCGCACCATTGCACTCCAGCCTAGGTGACAGAGTGAGACTGTCTCAAAAAAACAAAACAAAACAAAACCCAAAAACCAAAAAAAACCAAGATGTAAAATTGATTAATGTCACACAAAAATGTCTCAGATAAGTGGAAAAGAGATTATAAAACGGCATAGATAAGAAAATCTTTTTTTTTTTTTTTTAAGAAAGCAAAGGAATAAAAGGATGGCTGCCCCATAGGCAGAGCAGCAGAAAATCTTGTTTTTATAAATACACGCACATAATCACATAAACGTCTAAGAGAAAACATTCCAAAAGATTTAAAATTATTACCTCTGCGTGGTAGACTTAAAGTTGACATTAAGTATTTTTTCTCATCTATATTTCCATTTTTCTTCCAAAATGAAAATGGAAATATTTTCCATTTAAAACTATTATAATAAAAGCATCTAAAAGTTACATTTTAAATATAATAGTTCTCCATATAATCTGATTTTGGATATTTAAAATCAGCCTGTTATTTTAAAATGTTAGTGGTTACTTTAATAATAATATACTGCTCATGAAGATATTCAACACCACAGAATCCTATCATGGAGAATATAAACTTGCCTCTTCTCCTCCATCCCTATGTAACTAATGAGAAGTAATATAACCATTAAGCTTGTTGAATACGTTTCTAGAGATTTTTCTACGTACACAAAAACATACACACACATATGTGGAAGGAGACCTTAAGGAGGGGTGAGCAGAAGGATGGTGATGTAGGTCTTTGACGACACTGAAAAATTGCCTACCACATCTGGATTGCTTTTCTCTGCATGTCTTTTAGGTGAGAAAGCAACCCTCTCTCTTGTTAAGCTGCTATTTTTTTTTTTTCGTTATATAAGGTAAACACAACCATTACAAGTGAAAATTATATCACATTTAGCCTTTCAAATAAAACTGTCAAAAAATTTGGATTTGACCAAAATTATACCAAATTTATACATTTGGTGAGAATAGGTGTCTTTCAAAGCTGAGTTTTCTATCAAGGAACATAATATATTTCACCACTCATTTCAGTCCTTTGTAAAATGTAATTTTTGGCCAGGTATGGTGGCTCACAGCTGTAATCCCAGCACTTTGGGAGGCGCAGGTGGGTGGATCACTTGTGTCCAGGAGTTTGAGACCAGCCTGGACAACATGGTGAAACCTTGTCTCTACAAAAAAATAGCAAAAATTAGCCAGGCATGGTCACGTGTGCCTGCAGTCCCAGCTACTCGGGAGGCTGAGGTGGGAGGATCACCTGAGCCCAGGAGGTCGAGGCTGCAGTGAGCCATGATCATGTAGTGGCACTCCAGCCTGGGTAACAGAGTGAGACCCTGTCTCCCCACCCATGCCCCAAAACAAAGCTTTGTGTGTCTGCTTTTTTTAAATGGAAAAAATTCATCTTTAGTGTATGTGTGTTTGGCGGAGTATGGCAGACGATTTTCATTTACATTTTCTAACTAGTTATTACTGGAATTGGTTTTGTTTTTTTTTTTTTGTTTTTTTTTTTTTTTGAGACGGAGCCTCGCTCTGCCGCCCAGGCTGGAGTGCTGTGGCCAGATCTCAGCTCACTGCAAGCTCCGCCTCCTGGGTTCACGCCATTCTCCTGCCTCAGCCTCCCGAGTAGCTGGGACTACAGGCGCCCGCCACCTCGCCTGGCTAATTTTTTTGTATTTTTTTTAGTAGAGATGGGGTTTCACCGTGTTAGCCAGGATGGTCTCGATCTCCTGACCTCGTGATCCGCCCATCTCGGCCTCCCAAAGTGCTGGGATTACAGGCTTGAGCCACCGCGCCCGGCCTGGAATTGTTTTTTAAAAGTCATCTCATATTCAGCAATCTTACTGAGCTCTTACTAATTTTAATAAATTCTCTCAGGGAGGCAGAGGCGGGAGGATAGCTTGAGCCCAGGAGTTCGAGACCTGCCTGGGTAATACAGTGAGACCCCGTTCTCCACAAAAAGGAAAAAAAAAAAAAAAAAAAAAGACAAAAAAAAAAATTAATTTTAATAAATTCAAAGTTGATTACTTTGAATTTTCTTGGTAGATAATGATATAAATAACAAATATTGATCATTTTATTACACACTTTTATTTACTTTTATTTTTATTTGAGATGGAGTTTCGCTCTGTTGCCCAGGCTGGAGTGCAGTGGGGCAATCTCGAGGCTGGTCTCAAACTCCTGACCTCGTGATCTGCCAGACTCAGCCTCCCAAAGTGTTGGGATTACAGGCGTGAGCCACTGCGCCCGGCCTTATTTTTTAAGTTGAGACAGGGTCTCACTATGTTGCCCAGGCTGGTCTCTACTTCCAGGGCTCAAGCGATTCTCCAGTGTGGGCCTCCTGTGTAGCTGGGGCTACAGGCGTGTGCCACTTTGCGTGGCCAATTTTTAAATGTTGTGTAGAGATGGGTCTTACTATGTTGCCCAGGTTGGTCTCGAATTCCTGGCCTCAAGCAATCCTCTTGCTTCGGCCTCCCCAAGTGTGGGATTTTAGACGTGAGCCACTGCACTGGGCCTCTTTCTTTTGTCTTGCATCAGCTTAACCCTCTAGAAGAATGTTAAAAGTCATGCTAGTAGTTGGCATCCTTGTCTTCTTCCTAATCTGAATTAAAGTATAGTCTAATGGTTTTCAGTTAGAGATGAACATAAGAATCACCTGGGGAGTCATAAAAGTGCATGGTTTGGGCCCCAATCCAGACCTACTAAATTTAAATCTCTACGGGTAGGGCTCAGGCATGAACATTTTAAAAGAGGGTCTTATCCACCCCACAGTGATTCTGAGGCTCACTCCTGGTTAAGAACCATTGCTCCTTAACTTTAACAACAAATAAGCTATTTGCTGTTGTTTTTCTCATAAACACCTATTAAGATTCCTAGCTTACCAAGAGCACTTGTTACTTTAAAATTCAGAAACTGATGTTGAATGTTATCAAATGTCTTTTCACCATCTATAAGGAAGGTGTTAAGATTTTTATTTACTCTACTAACACATTATATTAATATATTTCCTAATTTTGAACAGTCTTTTTTCTTTCTATTTTTAAAATTATATAGAGACGAGAGTCTCGCTTTGTTGCCTGCACTGATCTGGAACTCCTGGCCTCAAGCAATCCTCCCACCTAAGCCTCCCAAACTGTTGAGATTATAAGTGTGAGCCACTGTGCCCAGCCTGAACAGTCTTTCAATTCTTAGAATACAGAGCTGGATTTGATTTACTAATATTTTATTTAGAATTTTTGTATATTTATAAAAGTGAGATTGTGGCTGGGCATTGCTCATGCCTGTAATCCTAGCACTTTGGGAGACTGAGGCAGGGAGATCACTTGAGCCCAGGAGTTTGAGACCAGTCTGGGCAACATAACAAGAAAGACCCCTCCTCAAAAAAAAAAAAAAAAAATTAAAAAAATTAGCTGGGCTATAGTCCCAGCTACTTGGGAGGCTGAGGTGGGAGGATCACATGAGGCCAGGAGGTCAAGGCTGTAGTGAGTCATGATCGCACTACTGCACTCCGGCCTGGACAACAGAGTCAGATCCTGTTTCAAAGCAAAAAAAAGGGAGACTGGTCTACAGTTTGTTTGTTTGTCTTTTAACGTATCTTTGTTAGGTTTGGTACCACAGTTATGTAAGCTTTACAGAATGAACCAGTAAGTTTTCCATCTCTTGCTATGTGCTGGATCTCTTAAATAACATTGGGATTATTTGTTCCTTAAAGGCTTTATAGAACTCACTTGAAAACATTTGTGCCTTGATTATTAAACAGAATTTGGCAAATTTATTATATAGCATAGCGCCTTATGTAGGCACCCAAATGACTTGGTGACTGCTTGTGCACATTGTCTTTTACACAGACTACTAGACCCGGAAGTTATTGGTTTATTGCATTCTAGGCATGTGAGAGTAAGGAAGTGCTTTACAACTCTAGACAGCAAATAAAAACTTCACGAGTACCTGCCAACTTATACTCCAGTTGATTAAACAAATGGAACCATTACATTAACACCACCTAGCCCAGGGCAGCACGGGTAAGTGGAAGACCCATAAAAAAGAGGCTGACCCCCAATCCCAAATCTTCAAACTTTATTTTTTCACCATCTTCTCAAGAGAACCTTTTGCCTTCTATCTATCACATCCTATTCTAAGCTACCAATAATTCTCACCTGGACCACCAGCACTAGCCTCCTAACACATCTTCCCATTTCCACCTCTGCTTGTGTCTCACCCCGGGCTCTTGCATATGTTGTTCTCTCTGCCCAGAATACCTCTCCCAATCAAGGCTCACTTTTGTCCTTAATAGCTCAGCTTAAAGCTGAGCACTATTTCCTTCAGAAAATTCTTAAAGACTTCCCACTACAGACTAGGTTACCTCTTCCTTCTTACATACTCTCATAACACTTTGTAACTTATCTGGAACACTTATGCTGCTATGTTGTAATTGCATATTTGTCTGGCCACTTAAATAATAGGTCTCTCCCAATAGACTGTAAGCTTCTTGTTGCCCAGGCTGTAGTGCAATGGCACAATCTCGGCTCACTGCAACCTCTCCCTCCCGGGTTCAAGCGATTCTCCTGCCTCAGCCTCCTGAGTAGCTGGGATTACAGGTGCCTGCCACCACACCTGGGTAATTTTTGTATTTTAGTAGAGACGGGGTTTCACCATGTTGGTCAGGCTGGTCTCAAACTCCTGACCTCAGGTGATCCACTCGCCTTGGCCTCCCAGTGCTGGGATTACAGATGTGAGCCACTGCACCCGGCCCAGTGTATGTAGTTTTGATCACTGTTATATGCCCAGCTTCAAGCACAATGGCTGGCACACAGGAAGCATAACTAATATTGGATGGATGAATGCTAATCCAGGGATATGCAGTCAGAGGAAAATGCCAATTGTAGTACTCATTCCTTACACAATGTGCTCAGTATTCTATTCTATACTTAACTAAATACCACCTAAGAATAGAGATTGAGTAAACTAATGTAATCTATTTTACTTACTAACATGTTTAGGGAAATAGACAATTGTTGTTTTCTTACTTGTAAATTCCTCGTGACATATTTTCAATGTATTTAGCTTTGTCTTGTACTCCACAGTGGTAATGGTAAGTCTTAACACAGGCTTTTATTTCACATCCAATAGTAGCACCAGGCTGACTGCAAAGTGTACATTTCTGTATAAGTAAAGAGAAATAATCGTAAGCAGTATTTCAAGAAAACAGCAGCCATTTTCTATTGAAAAAGAATACACTGAAATTATCACATAGCATATAACTGAAATAACACTGCAACTTAAACCACACTTTGATAAGCCCTCTAATATTGCCATCCCCTGACGTTTTTATTATTTAACATTTATAAACTGCCGGCTTGTTAGAAAAACTACTGACCATCCCAGGTCTGACATCTAAACGTAGATAAGACTCTCCTTAATACTGCCAAATACACAAAAAGAATGATGTTGTATATTTTAGTGGTTGGTTTCTTTTCCTCCCTAAGATCAGATCCTTTCCTATTATGATTAGGGGAAAGAATAAGAAACCAGAAAAGCAGTTCCCCCACAGAGGAATCACTACCAGTAGACAAAAGTGCAGAGGGAGACTAAAGGGGCTGAAATCTTTTCAAGACTTCTCAGTTTGGCCTAGATAAGCCTTGCCTGAAGAACGTTCGGAGATTAAAAGGTAACTGTTGAAAAAGGGGTTTCAAGTCAAATAAGTTTGAGAAAGGATAGGTTAAGCAGATCACTTTATTGCAGGACTTCTCACAGCCTTTTCTCCAAGGGTGGGGGGGCATAGAGTAAACAGTTTTCAAGTTTATTGAAATCTAGATGCCCTTTTATCTCTGGAGGGGTGGGGGAACATCTTGATGAACCAACTTCCTTTGGAGCACACTTGGAAATGCTAGGTTAGTGTTCACCCCAACCCTCAATGGTGCAGAGGTAAACAATAAGTTGGCAAGATAATTGAATTGCTATCTTAGTCACCTATTTGGACTTTAGCTGTATTATACAACACTGCTCTGAATAATACGATAAAGGGGTTTTTCCCTTTTTCAGTACCACAGGCTCTGTTGTGAAAGTTTCCTTTTCAGCTGGGTGCTCACGCCTGTAATCCCAGCACTTTGGGAAGCTGAGGCAGGTGGATTGCATGAGGTCAGGAGTTCATGAGAAGCCTGGCCAATATAATGAAACCCTGTGTCTACTAAAAATACAAAAATTATCCAGGTGTGGTGGTGCATGTCTGTAATCCCAGCTACTTGGGAAGCTGAGGCACGAGAATCACCTGAACCCAGGAGGCAGAGGTTATAGTGAGCCAAGATCGCACCACCGCACCCCAGCCTGGGCGACAGAGTGAGACTCTGTCTCAAAAAAACAACAACAAAAAAGGCCTATATGAAACAAGTGCCACAAATTTTGGTAATTGATGAAGCAAGATGATGGATAGATACGTGTTACTAGGCTTTCCAATTGTGGTATGTTTGAAAACTTCCCCAAAAAAATTTAAAAATTAATTTCTAGAGACAACTGACATATTATAGCATTCATAAGCTATAAAGGAGTAAGTGATCAATAAAGATGCCAGTATTTCTTAGAGCTACTGTTGGTAATTCAGTATGTTTAACAACATGAGACTAAGGTGTAGTTTATATTATTTTATTTAAAAAAACTTGTAACGCTATGACAAACATTTTAAGAGGCAGTCCTGTGTATGTGTACTTTAAAACGAAAGCCCTGAAAAAAATTTCCTTTAAGCAAGCTTACACAACGTAACATTTTAAACTTAATAAAGTTTGTCACATTCATATCTTCATTTATTTTATTGTTAAAGGCTTGCAAATGCCTTGAAATGTATATAAATCTTCTCAGTATAATCCTCTTAAGTAATGAAGTTACATAGAAAGAGAAATAAGTTTCAGTAACATTAACATCCTTTATTATATTACAAATAAGTCAATATACTTTGCTTTAACATATGAACTACTTATATTAAATTTTCTGATGACTGGATAAATTTGGGATGTACTCTAAATTTAAAGCAGCAAGTCAAGTGTAATGTTGCATAACAAATATAAAAACTACAGACCATTCTTTTTCCTCGCTTAATCTCCTGAAGTACAGTTTTAATATCAAAGTCTCCAAATTCTGCTCTTGATGTTGTTGTGAGCTGGACTGTGCCAGAAGAAAACAACTAGAGAAGAAAAATGCAGGAACATTAACATTCAGAATCCTTATGAGAAAACATTAAATGTGATAACAAATGTGTTATATTTAATTTCTGAAGAAAGATAATCTTCCTTAATAATCAAGTATCTGCTCAAATATTTTTAATATATTTACATGTCTGATTAAAATACAGCCAAAATGATGGACATTGAAATAAAAATGAGGACTGCCAGTGTGAAGCCAAGATTAAATCGCTTCAAGCAATGAAAATTTCAACTATGTCACTCTATTTTCAACTATTTTACATTTCCACAAAGTTTTAAAAAGCAGTTTAAATTGGCAAACTTCAACCATAGATGCAGATCAGAATCACTTGGGGGATTTTGTTTTTCAAACTAGACATATATGAGATCTATTCCACAGGGTTCCTAGATGCACATATTTTGGAAAAAGCTCACCAGGTAAATATGATATGTACTCTGGTTAAGAACCTGTGACATAAACAATGTAATTTTAAAAACCTTATCAATGGGATGAGTCATTCAATACACTCTAAGTCAAAGATATTTATGTGTACTGTAAGTCAGGCATGGATCTAAGGATATCAAGATAAAAACTTATTCTTATCTTCAAGGAATTTAAGAGTCTGTTAGGGAAGATAAGTTCATAAATGAATAGCTGTAATACAGTGTGTTAAGTACAACAGAGATAATTATTAGGTTATAGTAAAAGTCTAAAATATATTTCATGACATGCTTATAAATTTTTACAGTTATGAAATAATTAATTACAGATTATCCTAACTACAGTAACTATAATTAGAATTACTTCAAATCCTACTAAAACATAAAGGCTATAATTTAACAAAATCTAAATTTTATTAAGATTTGGGATTACAAGATATACTATTCATAACTCTAAAATACTAAAGCTTGTAGGGGAAGTTTTTGGTTACTAGCTAAATGATTTTTAAAAAATCATTTGGGCTTTTAGATCACAGGGGAAACAAAGAAAAACAAACAAACAAACAAACAAAATTGGGCTTAAAAGAACCATGTTTACCATGCACTTATAATGGGCAGCTGCCTTCTTGGCATTAAATATATGCAGTTTTCCTCGTGCTTCATTTTCTTCCTCCCCTACATGGCAAAATCCACATTTAGGCCTGGTGTCACTAGGGCTGCTTCTGTGTGGAGACCTATCTCTCTGCAAATGTAAAAGAAAAAAAGAACTTTAAAAAAAAAAATCATGAAAATATGCTATCAGTATTTCAAGCTTATTTAACATTTCAAATGATGAACTTCACCTATAGATAGTTTAAATGAAATATTCATGGTGCAACAAAAAGTAAGAATCCAACAGTTTTTTTTACTTACATAGGAACTACTTTCCATTTCGTCTGTTCCATGGGAGGATGTGGACCTGGTATCTTCTGACAGTCCTTTAAAATTAGTTTTTCTTGGCCTTCCTTTGCGACTTTTCTTTTTACTTTTAGGTGATGAGGGCTCCAGTTCATGTTCATTAAAACTTTCCTCTAAATCAGCTGCTTAAAAATGAACAAAAACCTTTTAAGGACCAACCTCAAAATAAGTATTAGTTCATGGGTCTTTAGGACATATGTTTCTCCTTAGAATGAAACTGTCTCCAGAAATGAGGAGAAATGGTCTGTGGTATGCTCAATATAGCAACCCAATGTTTCAAATAAATGCAATAAAAATCAAATACAAATAGTTTAGTAAATTAATTTTTAGAGTTTGCTTTTGCATTTTTTTTTATCACAGGTTTCAAAGAGTTTGTAAAAGTAGAACACTTACCTAGAAAATACACTTATTGTAACTTGGAAAACTAAATGAAAATAAAGTAGATATATTTGTGCTATCCAATGTGGTAGCCACTAGCAACATGTGGCTTAAAAAAATTAAGTCAGTTATAATTAAATACAATTAAAACTTCAGTCTCATAGTCACACTGACTGCACTATAAGAGCTTATTAGCTACATGCGGCTAGTTGCAACTGTATTAGACAGCACATATACAGTGTCACTGTCACAAAAAAAGTTCTATTGGATAACATTGGTCTAGATTACTCTTCAAACTATCATGAAAACTGAATGAATAAATTCAACAAGTCATTTACAATTGAACTAATCGATCAAATAATTAAACAAATATTAATTACAAAAAGAATTTCTAATACAAGCAGTAAAAGAAGTATGTTGCTAGTTAGTTGCATATGCTTTAATGAATTAAGCAAAACTTACACAGAAATTTGAGAACTGCATTTCTCAGTAATCTGAAAAGAATTTCTACCATAATGAAAGGTGTTTCATCAGTAGTTTACTATAAATATTTTATTTATTGAGGGCCTCTGTATAAGATAATGTATTAATATTTAGTGTTTAAAAGGGTAATAAAAACCAAATGTTCACTTGCCATAAGGTCAAACTATGGAAAGTTTTAGGTACAGCTCTAATATCTTCACCATTTTTTCCTTTACCATGTTATTGATTATAATTCTAGAGACTAATTTCTCAATGAGAAACCATATCAACTCCTATGCTCAGATGTTAATATCTTTCCTACTACTTTGAAGGTTGTTTATTAGAAATGAAAGCACATTTATTATAAGAAAAGGGCAATTCAGTTGGTATACCTGAATATATATACACTAAGGGAACTACAAGTATTAGGTTGTTTGCAAAACAGTTAATAACAATATACATGAGTGCAACTTCACAGAGCTGTGGTAGAACCTGAGGAGTTAAGGGGAAAAGGTAAAAGTTACTGGATAGTGTTTTACAGGCAACAACATAAATTCACGTGAATAACTTCCTGTGAAGACAGAGAAGTCAATTAAAGATGTTTCCTCTCCTTACACAGTAGCAAATTTCATGTCAGAATATACTACTTAATTTAAATATTCAAATTGACAATCTTTAATACACGGAATTTCACTAAAAGCTGTTAGAATTACTTGCACTTGGCTGGGCATGGTGGCTCACACCTGTAATCCCAGCACTTTGGGAGACCGAGGCGGACAGATCACGAGGTCAGGAGTTCAAGACCAGCCTGGCCAATATGGTGAAACCCCATCTCTACTAAAAATACAAAAAATTAGCTAGGCGTGGTGGTGCGTGCCTGTAGTCCCAGCTAATTGGGAGGCTAAGGCAGAAGAATCACTTGAACCCGGGAGGCAGAGGTTGCACTGAGCCAAGATTGTGCCACTGCACTCCAGCCTGGGTGACAAAGACTCCATCTCAAAAAAGAATTACTTGCACTTGCCAAATATTAAAATTTCTCAAACTGAAAAATCGTAACCTTTTCAATAATTCTAAGACATCTATGTGTATGTATATATAAAACATTCAGTTTTATACATAGGTATACACATATAATATATTCAGTTATCTATTATGAAAATAAGCATCACTAACACCATACATAACACTATTAAATAACATTTAATAGTTGTTTAACAAATAACATTAATAAACAAATTAAGATGTTTAATAAATAACATTATTAAACATCTATAAAAATTACTTAAGAACTGATTCCATTATCAAGCCAACATGATTAGTTTCCCACATGGCATATTTGTTCTAAATATGAAATCATTCCACAAAAATTTTTAACAACTTTAACATCAAGAGTAAAAGTCACGAAAGATTCATATATTTAACTATATTAGACTTTCGAACTTCTGAAAAGTATAAATTAAAAAGTGGTAAATTTGGGCCGGTGCGGTGGCTCACGCCTGCAATCCCAGCACTTTGGGAGGCCAAGGTGGGCGGATCACCTGAGATTGGGAGTTCGAGACCCTCCTGACTAACATGGAGAAACCTGTATCTACTAAAAATACAAAACTAGCTGGGCATGGTGGCGCATGTCAGTAATCCCAGCTACTCGGGAGGCAGAGACGGAAAATGGCATGAACCGGGAGCCGGAGCTTGCAGTGAGCCAAGAGCACACCACTGCACTCCAACCTGGGCAACAAAGTGAGACTCTGTCTCAAAAAAAAAAAAAAAAAAAAAAAAAAAGTGGTAAATTAAAAGGCAGACAATAAACTGGAAAAAGACTGGGCATGCTGGCCAAGGTGGTTGGATCACTTGAGGTCAGGAGTTCGAGACCAGCCTGGCCAACAAGGTGAAAACCCATCTCTACTAAAACTCCAAAAAAAAAATTAGCTGGGTATGGTGTCGTGTGCCTGTTAACCCAGCTACTAGGGAGGCTGAGGCAGGAGAATCACTTGAACTCAGGAGGCAGAGGTTGCAGTGAGCCGAGATCATGCCACTGTACTCCAGCCTGGGTGACAAAGCAAGACTCTGTCTCAAAAATAAAATAAAATAAAATAAAATAAACTGGAAAAATATCTGCTTCTGCTGTACCTCTGACAAAGAATTAGTATCATTTTGACATGATAAGCTCATACAAGATTAAGACCCAAATGGAAAAATAGATCAAGGATATAATCAGATATTCTCAGAATATAAGTAGTTAATAAGCACAGTTTAAATATATTTAACTTCTCCAGAATCAAAGTGCAAATTAAGTGATATATCATTTTCACCTATCAAAACAGCAGACTTTAAATAGTTATTAAAAGCTAAAATAAAAACCACAATGAGATACCATCTCACATCAGTCAGGATGGCTATTATTAAAGAGTCAAAAAACAATAGATGCTAGTGAGGCTGTGGAGAAAAGGGAACGTTTATACACTGTTGGTGGGAATGTAAATTAGCTCAGCCACTGGGGAAAGCAGTTTGGAAATTTCTCAAAGAACATAAAACGGAACTACTATTTGACCCAACACCACCATTACTGGGTATATATTCAAAAGGAAACAAATCATTCCACCAAAAAGACACATGCACTGGTATGTTCACCACAGCACTATTCATAATAGCAAAGACAAGGAATCAACCTAGATGTCCATCAACAGTGGACTGGATCAAGAAAATGTGGTTTGGAGTGGAATGCCCTGCTACATGGAATACCCTGTAGCCATAATAAAGAATGAAATAATGTCCTTTGTGGCAATAAGGATATGGCAGGAACAGAAAACCAAATACAACATGCTCTCACTTATAAGTGGGAGCTAAACACTGGGTTCTCATGGACATGGAGATGGCAGTAATAGAAACTGGGGACTACTAGAAGGAGAGAGGGGGACAAGGGCAAGGTTGAAAAACTAACTATTGGGTACTATGCCCAGTACCTGGGTAATGGCATCATTCATACTCCAAACCTCAGTATCACATAATATACTCAGGTAACAAACCTGCGCGTGTACCCCGAATCTGAAATACAAGTTAAAAAAAAAAAGGTACAATAAACCCAACAAAATATGTGTTAGAAAGAAAACATAAAACAAGTGCCCCTAAATGGAGAGATAGACTATGTTTCTGAATGAACGTGATAGACAGAAAATCAGCTCCCACTAATCTGACTTTATGAAATGAAACTTAAAGTTGATTCTGTGGTCTTCTGGAAAATGGATGAGAATACACAAGATGAAAAAAGAATACACAAGAGTATCCTTTTGAAAAGAAGATATCAAAATATACTATAAAGCAATAGCAGTTAAACCACTGGCACAAGAATGGACACATACCAGTGGAAGAGAATCTCCAAGTTTGAAAACAGACCCACATGCACATGAAAATGCGGCACTATTCACAATAGCAAAGACTTGGAATCAACCCAAATGTCCATCTGTGACAGACTGGATTAAGAAAATGTGGCACATATACACCATGGAATACTATGCAGCCATCAAAAAGGATGAGTTTGCGTCCTTTGTAGGGACATGGATGCAGCTGGAAACCATCATTCTTAGCAAACTATCACAAGAAGAGAAAACCAAACACCGCATGTTCTCACTCATAGGTGGGAACTGAACAATGAGATCACTTGGACTCGGGAAGGGGAACATCACACACTGGGCCTATCATGGGGAGGGGGGAGGAGGGAGGGATTGCATTGGGGAGTTATACATGATATAAACGTCATGCACATGTACCCTAGAACTTAAAGTATAATAAAAAAAAAAAAAAAAAAAATTGAAAGTATGGTAATGGCGGCATTTCAGGTGAGTGGAAAAGACATAATGGCACAACTGGCTATCCACCTTTTAAAAACGGATACCTCATACTATATGAAAAAGTTCAGATGGATTAAAAATCTAATTGTAAAGTAAACTATTAATACAATAGGAGAAAATAGAGGAGAATTTTAAAAAATAATCTTGGATCAGGACATATAAGAAGCCCTAAAGGAAAAGACTGGGAGATTTGACTAAAAATTAGTAACTTTTGTACAGCTAAAGGCACCATAAACTAAGTTAAAAGAAATACATTGGGCCCGGCGCGGTGGCTCAGGCCTGTAACCCCGGCACTTTGGGAGGCCGAGGTGGGCAGATCACCCGAGGTCAGGAGTTTGAGGCCAGCCTGGCCAACATGGCGAAACCCAGTCTCTACTAAGAATACAAAAATTAGCTGGGCGTGGTGGCAGGGTGCCTGTAATCCCAGCTATTCGGTAGGCTGAGGCAGGAGAATTGCTTGAACTTGGGAGGCGGAGGTTACAGTGAGCCAAGATTGCGCCACTGCACTCCAGCCTGGTGACAAGAGCGAAACTCTGTCTAAAATAATAAATAAATAAATTGGAAGATCATTTGCATATAGTGACAGAATATCTATATTATAGAGAACACCTGCATATCAATTTTAAAAAGACAAACCCCAAGAGAAAAATGCACAAAGAATAGGAAAAGGCAATTCACAAAAGAAATATAAATGACAAAAAAAACATGAACAGAGGCCCAACCTCACCAGTGAAATGGAAATTAAAATTAAATGAAATAATCAGACAAAAAGACTTATACCTAGCACAGGTATGGGAATTTGACGTTGTTGGTGGGAACATAAACTGGGTAAACAGTTTCAGAAGCAACGTGACAGTACTCATTCTCCATGTTAAATGCATAGACCCTTTGACTTGGCAACCCCATTTCTAAGACTTTTATCTCATAGAGTCACTTGTATAAGTACATAAGTATATTATGTATAAGGGAAGGTGTTGCAGTATTATTTGTAATCATGAAAAAACAGATATAACCAATTTTATTAATAGATAAATCCTTAGGCCTGGGCGCAGTGGCTCATGCCTGTAATCTCAGCACTTTGGGAGGCCAAGGCGGGTGGATTGTTTGAGGTCAGGAGTTCAAGACCAGCCTGACCAACATGGTGAAACCCCGTCTCTACTAAAAATACAAAAATTAGCTGGGTGTGGTGGTGCACGTCTGTAATCCCAGCTACTCAGGAGGCTGAGGCAGAAGAATCACTTGAACCCAGGAGGCGGAGGTTGCAGTGAGCTGAGATCACGCCATAGCACTCCAGCCTGGGAGACAGAGCAAGTCTCAAAAAAAAAAAAAAAAAAAAAAAGTGAAAATCTTCCTTTCACCTTCTACTTCCACCTGCTCTGTGCTTCCAGCTGGCTCCTCAGTCTCCCTAACCTGCCTCCCTCCCTAACCTCCTGACCTCCCACCAAGGAAAGCACTGTTAACTGCTTCTTTTCTCAACCTCAGTGTATAAGAGTCTGGGTTTGAATCTTGGATCTTCCACATACTGTGTATCTTGGACTTGAAACCTACCTCAGGGTGTTCTTAAATTAATTACATGAATTCGTGCATGTAAAGTACTTAAAACAGTGCTGGCATATAAGATGCTTTTAGTAAATGCTATTATTTTCTCTGCATATGCACATGTTTTTAAAATGGTATTCTAAGCACACTATTCTGCATCTTGTTTTTTCCGCTTAATATAGCTTGACAACTTTCCATGTCAGTATATAGGAATTTACCTCCTTCCATGTAAGAGCTAATAGTAATCCATCGTATTTAACCAGCCCCCATGGTTACGACTTGTAAGTTTTCAGTGTTTTTGCTGTTACAAATGTGATGAACATCTTTCTCCACTTATCTTTGCTCACTTGTACAGTATCTTTACAGCTTTCATTTGTAAATATGTGTGTATAAGTTGGAAATAGAATAGTAAGAGCTAACATCTGAGCTTTTGAGTTTTCACCATACCAGATACGCTATGTGGTTTATATGCATTATCTCATTTGAGCCTCACAATCACTCCACAAAGTTGTAACGGTCATCTTCCCAACCCCCCTCTTCACCCTCCACCGCCCTGTTTTACAGATAAGGAAGTTTAGAAAGGTTAAGTAATTTTGCCCAAGGTCACAAAGCTAGAGAATGGCAGAGCTGGGACAAATACATATATGTCAGTGAATAACTACAAGTATGCTCTTAAAATAGTAATATTCATTGTCATGGAAATACACATTTCCATATGCTCCTGGATGTTAGAAAAAGAACAGTTATGCTTATGTATGCACATAATTGGTCTGGAAGGAAACACAAGAAACTCACAGATAGTAGTGTTTGCTTTTAGCAGAAGAATTCAGAAAAGGATACAAGGGCACAGGTGACAGGAAAGCCTGAGTTTTGTACAATGTTCATGTACCTATTCAAAATAAATACGATAAAAGGTAAAACTTTACACTTGTATTCACAACTGCAATTTCTAAAAATCCAGGCTGATAAGGTAGGTGACAAAATAGGGTTGTCCTCCTTCCCAAGCCACCAAACATTCCCAGCCTCTTATCAGCACAGCTTGCAGATGTCTGTGTCACTTTAGAATGGCCAGGCCCCTCTCTATTACCCTTCTGCTCTTTTCTGGCCCCTATGGGGAGGGGAATGCCCAACTTACCAGGACACCAACTCTCTTGCTAGTACTGTAAAGCCCTGTCTGTCCCTTTCCTGATTCTCTTCTCTTAGTAACCAATGTTTTCCTCATTTTACAACTTCCTGGTTTACGCTCCACCTTCCTCCTCCTAAGTTCTCCCATCAGTTAACAGTGTGAAGTAGAAAGGATAACTGGACAGAACGTCTGAAATTGCCACTTACTAGGTCTTAACTTGGTTAAGTTACTTACCATTCACAAGTGTCCTCATGTGTCAAATGGGACTAATGTTAATACCTTTCTTACAAGGCTGCTTGAAGAAATTACTTGTGAAAAATGTTTTGTAAACTATAAAATTATATTTGTTAGTTAATACTCTTGGCATATCTTGTGTAGACTGTAAGCTCTTTGTCCACATGGGGACTCTTTCTTAAATTCCCCAAGGTGCTCACACTTTGCAGGCACTCAATAAATATTTGTCAGAGTTAAAAAAAAAAAAAAAGAAAGAAAGAAAGAAGGACAAGCATTAAGGTTGAGGCAAGCATCACCACCTCTGCTCTGAATCTTCATGGTTGCTGCAAAAGGAAAACTGGAGGACATTCGTCCTGCTTTTTCCAGTGTAAACGTGATGTGCATTTACTCTGTATGTGCGGAGTCATTTGTGAACTCAGTTTCCTGCTTTTTCAGGAAAGGTATCAGGTAAATGATTTATATATATATATGTATATAATATATATACACATACACATGCATATACAAACACATGCACATATACATATACATGAATACACAAATTTGTAGCATACACCCAAAATATATTATTAATTAAGTGTGCTAAAATGAAATCTGATGCCTGGGATTACTTCAAAATAATCCAGATGAAGAAAGTGAGTGGGGGGTAAAGATGAAACATTATGCTGTTATTTCTACTTTTGCTTAAGTTTGAAATTTCCTATAATGAAAGTTTGTACAATGTGCTAAATCAAACATGAGCATACACAATGCCTAACACAGTACTCTGCACATGGGTGAATCAGAAAGAATATGGAGTAGGCCAGGCACAGTTGCTCATGCCTGTAATCTCAGCACTTTGGGAGGCTGAGGCGGGTAGATCACCTGAGGTCAGGAGTTCGAGACCAGCCTGGCCAACGTAGCAAAACCCTGCCTCTACTAAAAATACAAAAATTATCCGGGCATGGTGGTGGGCGCCTGTAATCCCAGCTACTTGGCTGAGGTGGGAGGATCGCTTGAACCTGGGAGGTGGAGGCTGCAGTGAGCCGAGATCGCACCACTGCACTCCAGCCTGGGTGACAGAATGAGACAAACAAACAAAAAAAGAATATGGAGTCAGTTTTACATGGTGCAAAGACCACAATATGAATACACTACTAAAATTTTCCAAGTTAAAGTACAAAGAATTTAAATTCCATTGTCATCTAAGGAAGAGCACATGAAAAGATGGTGATAAAAGCAGGTGGAAGTTTAAAGGAATAATAATGATATAGAACACAGTATTTACAGACATCTTCAAGATATCGTGGGTTTGCTTCCAGACTATCACAGTAAAGCAAGTATCGCAGTAAAGCAAATCACACAAATGTTTTCGTTTCCCAGTGCATTTAAAAGTTATGTTTACACTATATTGTAGTCTACTAAGTGTATAATAGCATTATGTATATAAAAAGGTATGTACCTTCATTAAAAATACTTTATTGCTTAAAAAAAATGCTAACAATCATCTGAGCTTTCCAGTAAGTTGTAATCTTTTTGCTGGTGAAGGGTCTTGCCTTGATGCTGTTGGCTGCTAACTGATCAAGGTGGTGGATGGCTGAAGGATGGGGTGGCTGTGAAAATTCCTTAAATTAAGACAACATTGAAGTTTGCCGCACTGATGGACTCTTTCTTTTGTGAAATATTTCTCTATAGAATGAGATGCTGTTTGATAGCATTTTACCCACAGGAAAACTTCTTTCAAAATTAGAATCAATCCTCTCAAACCCTGCCACTGCTTTATCAACCATGTTTACGGAATATTCTAAATCCTTTGTCATTTCAACAATGTTCACAGCATCTTCACCAGAAGTACACTCTATCTCAAGAAACTACTTTCTTTGCTCATCCATAAGAAGCAAACTCCTCATCTGTTAAAGTTTGATCATGAGATTGCAGCAATCCAGTCCCATCTTCAGGCTCCACTTCTAATTCTAGTTCTCTTACTATTTCTACCACATCTGCAGTGACTTCCTCCACCGAAGTCTTGAACCTCTCAAAGTCATCCGTGAAGGGTGGAATAAACTTCTTCCAAATTCCTGTTAACGTCAATATTTTGACCTCTGTCCTTGAATCACAAATGTTCTCAATGGCATCCAGAATGATGAATCCTTTCCAGAAGGTTTTTAATTACCTTGCCCAGATTCAACATAGAAATCACTATGTATGGCAGCTACAGCCTTATGAAATGTATTTCTTAAATAATAAGACTTGAAAGTCCAAAGTACTCCTTGGTCCATGGGCTCTATGGACTGTAGAATTAATGCTGTACTAGCATGACATGAAGACAACATTCATCTCCTTGCAGATCTCTGTCAGAGCTCTTGGATGACCAGATGCATTGTCAATAAGCAGTAATATTTTGAAAGGAATCTTTTTCTCTGACCAGTAGGTGTCAAGAGTGGGCTTAAAATATTCAGTAAACCATGCTATAAACAGATGTGCTATCATTCATTTATAGAGCATAAACAGAGTAGATTTATTGTAATTCTGAGGGCCCTAGGATTTTTTAAATGGTAAATGAGGATTGGCTTTAAAGTCACCAGCTGCATTAGCCCCTAACAAGACTCAGTCTGTACTTTGAAGCTTTGAGTCCAGGCATTGATGTCTCTCTAGCTATGAATGTCCTAGATGGCATCTTCCTCCAATACAAGGCTGTTTCATTGATATTAAAAATCTGTTGTTTTGTATAGGCAACTTCACCAATGATCTTAGCTAGATCCTCTGTATAACTCACTATATTTCTACATCAGCACTTGCTGCTTTCACCTTGCATCTTTATTGTTATGGAGACTTCTTTCCTTAAATCTGATGAATCAACCTCTGCTAGCTTCAAATTTTTCTTCTGTAGGTTCCTCACCTCTCTCAGCCTTCATAGAATTGAAGAATTAGAGGCTTGCTCTAGATTAGGCTTTGGCTTAAGGGAATATTGTGGCTGGTTTGATCTTCTATCCAGACCACCAAAACTTTCCCCATATCAGCAATAGGGCTGTTTCACTTTCTTATCATTTGTGTGTTCCCCGGAATAGCACTTTTAACTTCCTCCAAGAACTATTTTTTTGCATTCACAACTTGGTTGTTTGGTACAAGAGGCCTAGCTTTTGGCCTGTCTCAGCTTTCAACATGCCTTCCTCACTAAGCTTAATAATTTCAGCTTTGAATTTAAAGTGAGAAAAGTACAACTCTTCCTTTTACTTAAACACTTAAGAGGCCATTAGAGGGTTATTAATTGGTCTAATTTCACTACTGATACGTCTTAGAGAATAGGGAAGCCCAAAAAGAGGGAGAGAGATGGAGAATGGCTGGTTGGGGAAGCAGCCAGAACACACATCACATTTATCAATTAAGTTCACTGTCTTACATGGGCACGGTTCATGATGTCCCAAAACAATTTGCAATAGCAATATCAAAGATCATTGATCACAGATCACCATAACGGATAAAAAAAAACCGAAAAGGTTTGAAATATTGTGAGAATTGCCAACATGTGACAGAAACAAAGTGAGCACATCCTGTCGGAAAAAATGATGCCAACAGACTTGTTCAATGCAAGGTTGCCATAAATCTTCAAGTTGTAAAAATGCAGTATCTGTGAAGCACAATAAACTGAAGTGCAATAAAGTAAGGTATGCCTGTACTGAGCCATTGTTTAGAGTAGTACACACATTATTTTTCATTTAATCCTTAGAATAATCCTATGAGGTTTAAAAAAAACAAAACAAATTTTACAGATGATGCAATATCTAACGCTCTCCTCTGAGAGAGATCAAGTAATTTGCCCCAGATCATGTGCCTAGGATGTGGCAGAGCTAAGATTCAAATACAGACCTTATTTCAAAGCCCATACTCTTAACCAGTATATAATACTGCCTTCCCAGTACTTCATAAGTCTATTCAGTACTACTCAACTTAAAAGGTTTTTAAAGAGCTTAATACCAATATCAAAATCTCCCTATATTTCCATTTAATAAAAGTAATGCAAACTGTGGCCAGGTGCGGTGGCTCAAGCCTATAATCCCACCACTTTGGGAGGCCAAGGCGGGCAGATCACGAGGTCAGGAGATCAAGACCATCCTGGCCAACATGGTGAAACCCTGCCTCTACTAAAAATAGAAAAATTAGCTGGGCGTGGTGGCGCTTGCCTGTAATCCCAGCTACTCGGGAGGCTGAGGCAGGACAATCACTTGAACCAGGGAGGCAGAGGTTGCAGTGAGCCGAGATCGTGCCACTGTACTCCAGCCTGGGCAACAGAATGAGACTGTGTCTCAACCAAATGAACAAACAAAAAACAAACAAACAAAACACTAATATTAAAGCAGGTAAAGGCTGCAAATCTACATAAATTATAACATTTTAAAGATACTTTTAACATAACTATGGTGACCCTATTTCCTGAAACATAAACTGAGTTATACCATTTGACAAGCAATTTCTAATATAAAGTTTCAGAACTGTCCATTAGGGAATCCACCAGGTCCTTGAATAAAATACAGACTATAGCCTCCAAGGTTAGGCACAAAAGATTCCTTTACACCATCTCAGAAAGCAAGGGATTTTGTGGTCACTGTAATTCTAACACTTATCACCACTTTATCTTTTTAAGTAATTTCAGACTTATAAAAAAAGTTGTCATAAAAATTCCTGTATACCCTTCACTCAGATTCTAAAAATAATATTTTACCACATTTGCTTTATCATTCATTCTCTCTCAATATCCATACACACTTTTTCCTGAAAAGTTTAAGAGTAAAATGCAGCCATGATGTCACCACTGTATTTTAATGTTTGTCACATATCTGTCACTAAATTATGTCCTCCCCAACTCCCCCGAAACTAAAATTGTCTCATTTGATACATGAGGACACTTCGCCTTGTGAATAAGTTAAACAAGTTAAGACTTTGTGGGGCAGTTTCAGACTTTCTGTCCAGATATCCTTTCTACCTCACACTGTTAAATGATGTGAGAACTTAGGAGGAGGAAGATGGAGCATAAACTAGGAAGAAGGTAAGATAAGGAAAATAGTGGTTAAGAAGAGAAGACAATCAGTAAAGGGACAGACAGGGCTTTATAATACTAGGAGGAGTGTTGGTGTACTGGTAAATTGGGCATGACTCTCCCCAATTTACCACACTCCAAAACCTTATAATCACATAAAATGGTTCTATTTCTGACATCCCTATGTCACACTCTGGGACCACAAATGCTTGTTTTCCTAAGTACTTTCATTCTCATTGTTCAACCCTACTAGGACCTCCAGTCCATTGATGACTTCTTGTTTCTTGTTCTCCTGCCATCACTTCCCTCCCTATCTCGCTCAAACTGCTCTCTTGCAAATATCTGAAACTCCCATATCCCTTTACTTCATTAAACTCACTTGGCAAGATCCCAATTTTTATTTACCCTACTAGCCACTTTCTCTATGCACATACAGGATCCTGAATTACTGGTGGAAAAGTCACATCACTTGACTGATGGGAATCACTACATAAACTCATAGGTACTAACCTCAACAGCACCCTCAACCTATTCTGGAAACCTTACATTTCTCCAGGCAAACTTCCTCTCCCAGTCTTCAGAGCTATTCTTTCAAATGGTTCTCTTTCCTTCAGCTTCCAACCCTCACACCTTTCGCTACATTCTCCTTCACAGAGAAGACAGACCAGATAGGAGCCACTTATCCTGTTTGTTCCCTCCTACTACAGTGGAAATGCCCTCCTATCACAGGCCAGTTGTTTTGCTTGTGTGCTGAATCCTTTTTCCTTTACCTTCAATTTCTTCCTGCCCAAAGCATCCTTTCTCATAAGTGTCTATCAATCAATTAATTCTCCTCCTTAAAAAAAAAAAAAAAAAAGCCAAAGGCTGGGAGTCGTGGCTCACACTTGTAATCCCAGCACTTTGAGAGGCTGAGGTGGAGGACTGCTTGAACCCAGGAGTTCAAGACCAGCCAGGGCAATGTGGCAAAACCCCGTTTCTACAAAAATAAATAAATAAATAAATAAAAATGAGCCGGGTGTGGTGGCATATGCCTGTAGTTCTAGCTACTCAGGAGGCTGAGGTGGGAGGATCACTTGAGTCTGGGAGGCTGAGGCTGCAGTGAGCCATGATTGAGCCACTGGACTCCAGCCTGTGTGATAAAGTGAGACTCTGTCTCAAAATAATAAATAAAAATAAAAGGCAATTAAGTGAAAGAGGCCAATCTGAAAAAAGCTATACACTGTATGATTCCAACCACGACATCCTGGAAAAGGCAAAGCTATGGAGACAGTAAAAGTATCAGTGGTTGCCAGAGGTTGGGAGGGAAAAGAGATGAACAGGTGGAGCACAGGGGATTTTCAGGGCAGTGAAATGATTCTGTATGGGATTTTCAGGGCAGTGAAATGATTCTGTATGATACTGTAATGGTAGGTACATGTCATTATATACATGTCAAAACCCATAGCATGTACCACACCAAGAGTGCACTAACTTAAACTATGGACTTTGGGTGATAATGACGTGCCAATATCACCCAATCTGGTGTGGGATGTTAATAGTGGGTAGGCTGTGTGTGTGTGTGTTAGGGGTTGGGGAACAGGAGATATATGGGAACTCTGTACTTTCTGCTCAATTTTGCTATGAACCTAAAACTGTTCTAAAAATAAAGTCTATCAATCAAGGGAAAAAAGCCACCCTTTAACTTCCTTCTAACTATTCCCCTCCCCTCTACAAGCAAACGTATTAGGACGCTTACCTGTGTTACTCTTAACATCCTACACAGAGTGGTACATTTGTTACAATGGATGAACCAATAGGCATATCATTATCACCTGAAGTCCACAGTTTACATTAGGGTACTCTTAGTGTGGTACATTCTATGAATTTTGACATGTATGTAACATGCCATGTCACAAATCTCCAATTTCTCACTTCCCATTTGCCGAGGTGCATATCAATATGGCTTTTGCCCCTATTACTTTACCCAAACTATTTTCTAAGGTCACCCATGGCTCCGTTGTCACTGCATCTAATGGATGCTTTTTCAACAGTCTACCAAGTTGACCATTTGGTTCCTTCAGAACTACTCTCTTCCTTCCTTTGGTTTCCAGGATGTAACACTAATCTGACTTTCCTCTCCCTCTCTAGTCATTGTTTCTCTCTCCTTTGCAGGCCCATCCTTCTATACCCAGCCTTTAATTGTTAAAGTTCCTCAAGGCTCAGTCCTAAGCCCTTTCCTCTTCTGAACTCTCTCCTTAGGGGATTTTTCCTCCACTCACAAAGATGCAATTATTTATACTCTCACTTGGCAAATTTCTATCTCTAGCCAAGGTCTCTATTCTGAGAACAAGAACCATATAATCAATCCATCTGCTTCTCTGATACCCCACTTAACTAGCTCACAGGTACCTTAAACTTGATCTTTCAAACTTACATCATCAACTTTCCCCAAAAGCTTACTTCACCTCTCCTGTTATGTAAGCAAATGGCAACATCAGTCACCCATTTGCATATGCCAGAAACCTTGGAGTCATCTCTAATATCTCTTTTGTCTCATCTCTACACTGGATGCACCTGCTAAGTGCTATCAATTCTATCTTCAAACACTCTTCCTAAATTTGTCTACTTCTGCTCAACCCCGTAATTACAACTCTAGTCCAAGCCTGCTATCATTACTAAACAGGATTCCTACAACAAGCCATTCTGTTTGCTTAAAACCCTCAATTACCTCTTGCTGTTCTTAGGATGATATTCAAAATCCCTACCAATCTGGCCCATGCATTCTCCTCCCAACCTCATGTGCCACTCTACCTATCATTTTTGTTTGTTTGAGTAAGAGACAGAGTCTCACTCTGTTGCCTAGGCTGGAGTGCAGTGGCGTGATCGTGGGTCACTGCAGCCTTGAAATTCTGGGCTCAAGTAATCCTCCTGCCTCAGCCTCCCGAGTAGCTGGGACTACAGGTGCACAGAACCATGCTCAGGTAATTTTAAATTTTTTGTAGAGAGAGGGTCTCTCTATGTTGTCCAGGCTGGTCTTAAACTCCTGGCCGTAAGCCATCTCCTCACTGGAGCCTCCCAAAATGCTGGGATTACAGGCATGAACCACCATGCCTGCCCCAATCTATCTTTTACTTACATAGCTTTCTATCAATTCCTTGGAAGTATCAAGTTCCTTCCTGTCTAAGTCTTCAAAGATCCTGTTCCTTCTGCATAGAATGTGCCTCCAATCCTCTTTAGTCTTTTAAGACTTAATTTAAATGAAATTTTCTCACAGGTCCCCCCAAACATTTGCTCATGGCACTCTAATTTCTCATTCATATGATTTATTACAATTGTAACCTATTACTTGTGCAACTATTTAGTGTACATCTCTCACATTAGACTTCAAGCCCTTTGGGGCAGAGACCCATCTAATTTATCCCTATCTCCCCAATTATCTAACAGCCTGGCAAATAGTAGCTGAAATGTATTTACCAGCTTGTATATAATTCCAGAGGGACTCTGTCCTCAGTTAACTGTCACCATTGATAGGGGAGATATTTTGCATCCGAAATGCTTTCCTTTTATTTTGGAGACTGAGTCTTGTTCTGTCACCCAGGCTGGAGTGCAAATGGCATAATATCGGCTCACTGCAACCTCCGCCTCCTGGGTTCAAGCAATTCTCCTGCTTCAGCCTCCTGAGTTGCTGGGATTACAGGTGTGCGCCACCACACCCAGCTAATTTTTGTATTTTTAGTAGAGACGGGGTTTCACCATGTTGGCCAGGCTGGTCTCCAACTCCTGACCTCAGGTGATCCACTAGCCTTGTCCTCCCAAAGTGCTGGGATTACAGGAATGAGCCACTGCGCCAGCCCAGAAATGCTTTCTTGCATGTTTGGAATCATTTTATAGGCAGCTTATCTAAGCCCATCACCACTAACAGGTAAATACATATAGTTCCTGGGATGGGCATTCTAATAACCTAGTGACATAATGATAGTTAAAAACTCCACATAGGTTATTTTAAATTGCTTTTCAAATTCACAGTCCACTTTTTCTGAAGCAAAATGGATGACATAGGTTTTAGGTATTTAATATTCAATAATATTTTATTTGTGATGGAAAATTGAATTGCTATATTATGCAATTATTCTCAAATTTAGTATTTCAAAACAGCTCATTTTATATAAAGCTAACATGGCAGACTGAATTATATATTAATAGCATTTATCATATCAAGTATTAGCAAAGTAAGTATTGAGCCACAGATGGCAAATGACCAAGACATTACCATAGATATTAATTCCTCTTTGCTCTGGAGACTAGTGCGGCACAATTCTTAAAAGACAGTCCCTGAAATACAATCCTATAACCTCCCATCATAAATCACGATCATAAAGGAGAACATATGTTTCCCATTAGAACAATGGAATAACTGGAAGTTCTGTTTCTGACAAAGCACTCAAAATCAACTAAATTTGAGATAGATCAATGTGATAAAAGCCAGAAATCAATAAACATAAAGCTTTAATACTTTATAGAATTATTCTTTCAAGGTCCACAATGTGAGTATAAACACACTATACATAAAAATGATACAAATCCCTGCCCACTGTTCTACAGACGTACACATCAAATCCCAAATTCAAATTAATTGTATCACAAATCTGAAGTTACAATAATGCTGCCAGTTACATTAAAAGAAAAGTTGTCTTGAAAAGTATGAATTTAGATCTCTCACTATGAAGTTTCATAGTGCTAAAACATGGCCAAAATTATTCTCCTTTATATAGTTTGCAGAGACTTCTCCCTACCACTAGATGGTACTATCAGCTTCAGAAATTCAGGGAATAAAATGGGAGCTGTTTATATTAATCAGTATATATTAATCATCCTTAATTATCTCAAATATCCTGTCTCAGTGTGCTCATACTTGTATTCATCAGATCATGAGTCTCAATCCTCAGCTTAACATACAGCATAACATAGTCTCAATCCTCAGCTTAACATACAGCATAACATCGTCTCAATCCTCAGCTTAACTTGGATTATTTGAAATGGGGATGGATACCCCATTCTCCATGATGTGCTTATTTAACATTGCATGCCTGTATCAAAATATCTCACGTACCCCATAAATATATATACCTACTCTGTACTCACAAAAATTAAAAATTAAGAAAAAACCATATAGGGCCACTACAATCTTAAAGAGTATGAAATACATGTACTGTTAAAATCTGAAATAATTAAAGGTGGAAAAGCATACTCAATCTTTCACAAAGGATTTTCCAATTCAATTCTAGAATTCAGTGAGGAGAAAACAGAAGAAAAGCATTATTAAGGTTTTTTGCGTCATATTTTATCACCTCAAAAAACATTGTTATTATTTATCCAGTTTGTTTACCTTAAAGACTAGATTTTGCTAATGACTGTGTTTTTACCCAACACTTTCAAGTATTTGGACTAATCTCAAGTCCAGAAGTGGAAACAATATTGTTTTGTATTACAAAAGCCAAGATCCAGAGATCAAAAAGGGCCACCAATTTTAACATGTGAATACCAATAATTAGGTAAATCTTTATAAAAGAAACAACTTCCTAAAACAACAGTGCTCAAACCATTATAATTCTAAGCAACATATTCTCAAAAGCAAACAAAAATTTTAAAGATCTTAACCTAAATGAAGGGATAGAACAATTGCAGATTACATCTAAGCCATTTTATATTGCTAGTAAAAGTACCAAAACCATCTGTTTGAAAATGTTTGAAACAAGTCAGAACTCAATATCAGAGTTTTCCCATACTTTTTACAGACCAAGTACAACTTGGCTAACTACATATAAACATGACTAACCTGGTTTTATATAAATTTAAGTAGAAACAAACTATAAAATAATGTTTAAAGTTTGTATTTTAAATTTGGTTACTTATTAACACATTCGCATTTTTTTAAGTACTACAAATGTGAATAAAAATTTAACAGAAAGCCTGGTGATCACAAAATGTACTACTATTGCCAAGTTCACATCATTTATAATATGACAGTAGCAAGGATCCCAATTAGCATCCTTAAAGAAACACACAGCTGACCAGGCACAGTGGCTCACGCCTGTAATCCCAGCACTTTGGGAGGCCGAGAGGAGTGGATCACCTGAGGTCAGGGGTTTAAGACCAGCCTGGCCAACATGGCGAAATCCCATCTCTTCTAAAAATACAAAAATTAGCAGAGTGTAGTGGTGGGTGCCTGTAATCCCAGCTACTCAGGAGGCCGAGGCGGGAGAACTGCCTGAACCCAGGAGGCAGAGGTTGCAGTGATCCGAGATTGCACCACTGCACTCTGGGCAACACAGCAAGATTCCGTCTCAAAAAAAGAAAGAAAACAGAAAAGAAACGAGTTCAGGCGCGGTGGCTCACGCCTGTAATCCCAGCACTTTGGGAGGCCGAGGTGGGCAGATCACGAGGTCAGGAGATCGAGACCATTCTGGCTAACACGGTGAAACCCCGTCTCCACTAAAAATACAAAAAACTAGCCAGGCGTGGTGGCAGGCGTCTGTTGTCCCAGCTACTCGGAAGCTGAGGCAGGAGAATGGTGTGAACCTGGGAGGCGGAGCTTGCAGTGAGCCGAGATTGCACCACTGCACTCCAGCCTGGGCAACAGAGTGAGACTCCGTCTCAAAAAAAAAGAAACGAAACACGCAGCCACCAG
Source organism: Trachypithecus francoisi (assembly GCF_009764315.1). NCBI lineage: Eukaryota > Metazoa > Chordata > Mammalia > Primates > Cercopithecidae > Trachypithecus > Trachypithecus francoisi. The sequence continues at coordinate 23,428,200 of NW_022681471.1, read as the reverse complement.
CGTAATTTCTTACTAAAGATAGATTTTCAACATATACTTTACAAGGACTTTGGGGTAAAAGTTTTCTTACAAGTTCAGATCTTGGCTGGGTGCGATGGCTCACGCCTGTAATCCCAGCACTTTGCGAGGCTGAGGCAGGTGGATCACGAGGTCAGGAGTTCAAGAGCAGCCTGGCCAACATGGTGAAACCCTGTCTCTACTAAATATACAAAAATTAGCTGGCATGGTGGCACGCGCCTGTAATCCCAGCTACTCAGGAGGCTGAGGCAGGAGAATCGCTCGAAACTGGAAGGCTGAGGTTGCAGTAAGCTGAGATCACGCCACTGCACTCCAGCCTGGGTGACAGAGCAACACTTCGTTTCAGACAAAAAAAAAAAAGTTCAGATCTTTTTACTATGCACGTTAGTTTATCCTAACACTTTTCTCAATTCTTCTAAATGTACTGAATGTTGAGATATATCTTATGGTTAAAATTGATATAGTACAATTCACTAATTTGTACTCAAATTTCTTCTTGAAACTGAAAAGTGGCTGAAACGTGGCTAAATGATGTACCTTCGGAGTTATGTGCAGTTTTCTTGTGTTTTCGGCAATAGACCCTATAAAAAATGAAGAAATCAAAAATTAGTAAGCAAACTAAATTAAACTCACTTTTCAAGTTAAGAAAATGAGCAGTACACTTTATCCCCATTTACTAGCTGGATTCAAAAAATATTATTAAACTTCCTGTACTATTTCTGTAAGTATTAAATTTCTTATCAAAAACACCTTTATGATGACGATGAAATGCTTTGAAATGGGAAAAATTTTTACAAAAGCCCAAAGAAAGTATAATTGTTAAAAAAAAAAAAAAACTTAAAGAGAAGTTAAATAATTACATGTAAATTCCTTGTGAAGGTTTCTCTCGTATTTGAGCTTTATCATGCAATGCACAGTGGTAGTGGTATGTCCTGTGACATGTTTTCACATCACAACCAATTGTTGCTCCAGGACAATGGCACAAAGAACACATCTGCAGCAAAACAACAAAATAATATTATTAGTATGTGACTTTCTAAGGCTATATATCAGATTAGAGGCATATCAATTTCTGTCAAGGAAACAAATTGGTTATTGAAAACTTTTGTAATTAATGCTATTTTTCTTGTTTTCTCTCCTTAGAATAATCGGAATAAAATTCTTCTGGGGTATTTTGTTCCCACGTTAAACACTGACAAAATTAACAGAATGTTATTAATGTCTATTATTTCATTATGGTCAAGAGAAAATTTGAAATACTGTAATTCAGGAATGTGAATTATGTGAGCTCTATGTAACATTATAAAAGAGAACTTTTTATGCAATCCAGATCTTCCTGGGTATAAGTAACTGGAGAAAATGTCTCATACCAGAAAAAAATGTTTCCCTTAAAATTTCCACTTAATTGCTAGGCACGGTGGCTCATGCCTGTAATCCCAGCACTTTAGGAGGCAGAGGCGGGCGGATCACAAGGTCAGGAGTTCAAGACCAGCCTGGCCAATATGGTGAAACCCCAACTCTACTAAAAATACAAAAAAATTAGCTGGGCATGGTGGCGCACGTCTGTAACCCCAGCTACTTGGGAGGCTGAAGCAGAAATGCTTGAACCCAGGAGGTGGAGGTTGCAGTGAGCCGAGATCGCACCACTATACTCCAGCCTGGGCAACACAGCGAGACTCCGTCTTAAAAAAAAAAAAGAAAGAAAGAAATTCCATTTAATTAATGAAACTCTGTGGGAAAAAAATCTCACATAACTTACTATTTGAAAACCTGGTAAAATCCATTTAAAGTGAGGGAAGGAGAGAGGATAAAAGAATTAGGTAGTGTTTTTAATACCTTGAGCTCTGAGACTATTTTATGATGTCAAGTTGATTATATTGTGAAAATATGCATGGTACTTCAGTTTAATCTATGTCACTTACCTCTTGCATTACGAATTCAGGTAAACATATAACAGATGCTTTCAATGTATTTTATTATACCTTACCTTTTGAATTTAATGGATAATTCATATTGATTAACTAGCTCATACTCTACATTTAGGAAAAAAGTTATCTTTAAAAAGTTATGTAACAATGACTTTCAGTGGTTTTGATTAACATATCATAATGTACTGTACCAAGTGAACTTTTATAATGAGGCCATTTAACTGTACATGACATGCCCAAATAGATTCACAACAAGCTAAATCTAAAAAACTGTTCATTTGTTTCTTGGTTGCTGGACACCTTGTTCTAAAGTGTTCTCATCCCTTTTTTATTAGTTTGAACATAAAGAACACTTAGCATTCCTAACTTTTGGATTACTCGGCCTCTAAGCAATATTGGTGTATCAAGAGGCTAATATAAATTCCAATAAAATTTCTTACATTTCTCTAAGCAAGTCAAACACTCATACTCTCATTCAAGCTATCATTTTAAAAATATTCATATGTAAGTCAGAAACAGAAACAGTCTTGCTACAGCTGTTTCCCAGAAAACATGAGGGTCAGTGCCCACTACTGATACAAGAAATACCCCTTTCTTCCTTAAATAAATATAGAAACTTCAAAGTATTACTGTAAAAAGAAATACTATGCCAAATTATCAAGAAGGCAAAGCTTTTGGATGGCTTATAAATTCTTAAGGAGGTAGAGCATTTGAACTGTTGCTTAATTACAAAGTTCTATTATATTAAAGAAATTTTAAAAAAACACAAAAGAGCACAAAGAAAATTTTTAAATCACTCATACTCACCAAGCAGAGATGCCTCACAGTATTACAACGCTTATGTGAAACGTAATTCTATACATACTATTTTGCAATCTATTTTTTTTAACGCATCAAACACTATCCCACTTCACTAAGAACGTTAGGGAAAGTAGTTTATCTTGAAACTTACATCTAAAACAGGTTTAGATGGGTACATTTTGAAAAAAATTATTAAATTCAATTAGCAAGCAAAACTGAAAAGAGAGGTGCCATTTAAAATACTATATTGAACTGAACATTGACAAGATACAGTTAAGATGGGCACTCTTGTATACAGCTGGAAATTGGTACATACTCTCTAGAATGCAATTTGCCTGATTCAACAAGGTTTTTTTTAAAATTTGTATTCTCTAAGCCAGTAATTTTACTCTATAAATCTAGTCTAAAAAATAATCAGACTCAAGCAATTAATGCGCAAGCACATTCATTGTAGAATTATTTAGAACAGTCTAAAATGTAAAACCACCTATCAACAACTGAAAAACGTTTAGGGTCGGGTGCAGTGGCTCATGCCTGTAATCCCAGCACTTTGGGAGCTGAGGCAGGCACATCACCTGAAGTTGGGAGTTCGAGACCAGCCTGACCAACACGGAGAAACCCCGTCTCAAATAAAAATACAAAATTAGCCGGGTGTGGTGGTGCATGCCTGTAATCCCAGCTACTCGGGAGGCTGAGGCAGGAGAATCAGTTCAACCCAGAAGGCGAAGGTTGCGGTGAGCTGAGATTGCACCACTGTACTCCAGCCTGGGCAAAAAGAGTGAAAGTCCATCTCAAAAAAAAAAAAAAGAAAGAAAGAAAAAGAAAAATGTTTAAATAAATTATACACATGAGAAAATGTTCTACAGCCATTCTTTACAAATAAATTGGAATGGCACAGGAAGATCTATGTGTAATGTTAAGTAAAAAAAATGAGGCAGAATACAAAACTATGTGAATTATGAACCCAACTATGTTTATAACATAGATTCTTTAAAACAGGTAGAAGTAAAAACAGCAAAATGCTAAGTGGCTATCTCTGGGTGGCTGGTTTTCTTTATAATGCCCTGTATTTTGATTTTTCTACAATGGGCAAAAGTACTTTTATATGCAAAAATATTATTTAAAAAACAAATTAGGAAAACTCCAGTAAATGCTTTCCATACCCATCTCTCAGTCTGGTGAGAATAAGATGGGAACCAAAAACCCAAATATATCAAAATAGTTTTTTGGCTGGTTATAAATTTAAATCTGCCAAAGTAACTGGTTTTAAGCTGCTATGGTGAAATAAATGCATTTTGCAAATAACCAGTTAACTATAGCAACTCAGACAGATAATTTTTTTAAAGCGTACTTTACTTTATAGTCAGTTTCACTCAAGAAAGAGAAGAAAGAGGAAGACATACCAATAAAAAATATTTTCAGAGTGGAAACTTCTTTACAAGGTTAGGAGTTGGAATTTTGCTAAATTAGAATTCACAAGACCTATTTTATGCAGCATTCACATACAAGCAGTCGAATTTCCGGCAAGGTACTAACAAAATAGCAAAAATTATCCATAATAAAACCAAAATACAATGTTTACATTTGCTTGCTTACCTATGAATACAAAAAGGGAAAATTATCGTAGTCTACCATGCTATATTCCAACCTCTAAAATAATCCTTTTCTCTAAACTCCTATAGGACTTAAGAGATACATATATATATAACTGTTCATTTTGGCTCTTATCATTTTACTCCATTATATGGCTAATTATCTTTATAAATACATAAATTTTATCAATCAATTCATTCTAGACAGAATTTATTTTTGAAGACTAACACTGTGCCTTACAAAGTAGTGTTCAGTAAGTATGTCACTGCAAACATACTCTATTATTGAAGATTTTAATCTTACGGCATATTTTTTCTCATTCATGTTTCTAATACCTGCAGATTTAACATAAGTATCTTCAGCTACTTCTAAAAATATTTAAACATTCTGATCTAGGACTGGGAATGGTGAAATTGGGGAGATCAATCCAGTTGGAGCAGCACAGAATCACAGCGGCAGAATGTTTCAGGGAAACGATTAGCCCTACTAGAAACAAGGTTGAGAACTAAGATGAGATAAAAAGAAAAATTAAAGGAGCTGAGAAACCAGATAGGTGGCTAGTCCAGTTTAAAAAATGTTATAGGAAATAAAAATAAAGCAGAGGTGTTCCCTAGAAAAATGTGAAATAACTGGAAAATGGGGACCCCTCTACCACAAGGCACCTGGTTGGTTATACCCTAATAATGGCTCCAGTATCTCCCTTTACACAAAACATTTGCTCTCCAATTTACCACAGTCCCTACTGGGGCTTCAGCAAAATGACTGTCAGCTGCCATGAACCATCATGCTTACACAGTATCCATGGTTTCCTCAAACGTGGGAAAATGAAAGTTAACCTGACAGAAACATGTTTTTCAAGAACAATGGAAGATCTCTCCCCCAATCCCCCAAAAAAGGCCTGTTCCATATATCAAACATTCTGTTGAGGGCTAATTTCCTGCCCCCATCACAGGCATACATGTTAATTCTCAGCTTATCCTGTTTGTATCCTGATTTCAAGTTCTTGATTTAGATAGAGGTGAAAACTTCTTCATTAACAATGATTTTTCTTTTACTCTCCTATTCAGTTTGCTACCTAGTCGACCTACCAAACCTTAGTAATTAATTACCAGCTTCAAATTAGGGATACTGGAAAAAGAGGCCCTGTCTTATTATAGATATTTGCACGGCATCTCTATAAGCTACACTAACTTAAGGTTAAATTGTGCAACATAAGCAGAGTCTCAAGGAGCTGACCCACTGATGAAAGAGGAACTAAGTCATGCATGAGAGGAGACACAAGGAACTAAATGGACTGAGACTCAGCTAATGTCGGGTAGGAGCCAGAGGCTGGGACATACCTGCTCCTCAGTCAACTTAACTAGGACAGGACTGAAATTCAGTTTGCAAAAAGAAGTCTTAAAGAGCACAAGGAAAAATATTGCTTTCTCAGTAACCATAGGGGAGTAAAATGAAAATGAGATTGCCAACTTCTACGATAGGCTCTTGGGGAAAAGCTGGAACCTAATGGTCAGACAGAGCCATAGGGAACTGAGGGAAGAAAGGCTGCCTGCAACTTAGCTTTTGTCCAGCTTCATCGCCCTATAATATGTCTGTCAGTAACTGACTACCAGTGTATAGACAGACATTCTCACAGCCAAGCAGTCAACTGTTCTCAAGAAACCTGCTCCAAGAAAACTGCTACGAATGCACAGACAAGGCAAAGGAGGGTACAAAACGAGGTCACATTCTTGAGCCTGTAGGCAAAGAAAAAAAATGCCAAAAGCTCTTGGAGTAGGGAACACTGTACCGAGGATATTTTCACAGGAGATATGAGCCAAAAACAAAGTGAGAGCAGCTTACCTTACGCAGGTGCTTGGCTTTTGGTTTTGTTTTGAATAACAGATAATATTACCTCCAATAAATACTAGAAAGTGACAGTACAGTTGGGGCAAGTTTTCAGAGATGCACCCAAAAATGCTCCTTAACTCCAGCTTCATTGCTTTATTTATATAGTAATACCTCACACATCCAAATAACCAGACAACAGAGTGGCTCTGAATTATCTGGTTAACTGCTGTTTTAGTTTTTATTTGTTAAATTTATGTGTTAAAAATTCCTTAAAAAGTGCCACTTCATGGGAGGGTGGAATATGAACTTACAACTGTTTGTATGATCCTTTAGTTACTATTTGTTAAAAACAGCATTTTGAAGGAGTTCTCATAAAAACACAAACACTACTTTTAAGGTTTAAATGGAAAGCCAGAAAACAATACTGAAATCTGAAAGCTGTCAGTCATTGAAAAGTGACAAGTTGCTTGAAAAACAGATTAGGACCTTAAATTCCAGGTACTTCTAAAAAATAGGGCCACTGAAAAGTACTCGTTAAATTTTTACTAGATTTAACAGGCTAAATCTAAGCAGTTACTGAATAGGTTATTTCAGATGTCTTGGAAATGGGAGGAAATGAACTAAGCCTTAACCTCATCTCCTGACCTTGCTCAGAATATCACACACTCCAACTCTATCCAACTCTCTGCATCATGACTGACGAGGAATATAAATTCTCTTATTGGAGTTTCTGAAGTTTCTTTTTGTGTATTGAAAGATTCAGACAGACATTTTCTGAGCTCAGATTTTTATGTCCAAGCTTTTCTCGGGTATGGGTTTTTCCAGCTGAGGGTACTCTAAACTGCTATGCCACTTGCTATATTTAATCTGTGAAGAACACCTCGTCCACATCTATGCTCAAATAAGTACCGAGATAGCCCCCAAAACCAAGAATATGTTTTGTTTATATTATTGGTTTTGGATCTCCTCCATTAGCAAAAATAAATGAGGATTTTATAATGAAATTACTTGACAGTATTCCCAATTGCCAAAAAGTATTAAATGGAGGCAAATAAAAAAATTGTGCATTAAAAAAAATTTATTCAGTAATAGCCAAGACCTAATTTTCTCCACCACTACACTTCCAAGTTTCTCTTTGACCTTACATTCATTCTCCTTTATCACCTCAAAAGTAAAGCAAGGTTCATTTTAATATAAATGACTGGTAAAATATCTGCATACATTAAAATTAATCTGCATGCCATAATTGGAGCTTTTAAAAAAATTCACATTTATATGAATACATTCACAATCATGTACACTAAGGTACACAGATGACAATGAGGCCACTGAACAAATCTTCAGGAAGAAAATTTACCTCTTTTCCTCCCTACAGAAGGCATCCTTCTGTGGGCCTAATCCATGCGATTTACAAACTTTATTTGTAAACATTTTTATTTACATTTTTTTACAATTAAGTAAAAATATTTTTATTTACAAAAAACTTTGTTTTTTGTAAATAAAAAGTTAATTAAAACACGGCCACGCTCATTTCTTTGTGTATTGTCTGTGATTTCAACTGAGACTACATAGCTTGCAAAACCTTAAATATTGTCTGATCCTTTACAGAAAGTTTGCCAACCCCTGACCCAAGGCAATGGTCCGTAACCAGGGCTGTTCATCAAAAATCACCTGGGAGGCTGGGCATGGTGGCTCACGCCTGTAATCCCAGCACTTTGGGAGGCCAAGGCGGGTGGATCACGAGGTCAGGAGATCGAGACCATCCTGGCCAACATGGTGAAACCCCCAACCCCGTCTCTACTAAAAATACAAAAATTAGCTGGGCGTGCTGGTGCGTGCCTGTAATCCCAGTTACTCAGGAGGGTGAGGCAGGAGAATGGCTTGAACCAGGGAGATGGAGGTTGCAGTGAGCCAAGATCACACAACTGAACTCCTCCCTGGCGACAGAGTGAGACTCCGTCTAAAAAAAAAAAAAAAAGGGACCCTTTTTCAAAAGATACCTGTCTGCAGCACAACCCTCACCCCTGCCCCTTTTCTGATTTAGTAGAGTTGGTTAGGTACCACTGCTCTAAGGATTTAGTAGCACCAAGAGTCATCTAGAATCTTCAGCTTCTGTGATTGCAGAAAGCAAGTGGCAGCATTCTATGCAATGTGGGTATTCCATTTTGCCCCTACTGAATGTTAAGTAAGTCACACAATCTACTATAAATAGCACTGGCATTTAATACTTATTTAATATTTTTTGACCACTTCCTCCTCCTTGAAACTCTTCATCTTTGACTTCCATAGTTTCCCTCTCCTGGAGGAACACATTTCAACTCTCATTTTCTATGGAGTCTTCTGACTTCTCATAATTAATTGTGATCCTCTTTCCCAGCTCTCCTGTGTCATTCTTTACATACTTCTAAGGCTAAACCATATTTATTCATGTTTACATTCAAAGTACCTAGCATTGTGCTGGTAGAAAGTGGGCACTCAAGTATTTGATAAACAGATAGGTAAATTCTAAACTCTATATTGTATGGGAACTTGACTAATATAATACCCAAGGAAACAATAAACACAAAACTATACTGAGGGAGCGAAGGCTGAAGAAACATGAAAACTCTCACATTTGAGGCACACACAGCTCTCTATACTCTCTGGAAAAAAATAACCAACCTGATTTTTCCCTCTAAATTACTCTCCTCCCTTTTCAAACCGCTCAAGTTGCAAACAACACTGAAACACTAATTAACCAAAACAGAGGAATTTTGTGCTACGCCATGACTTCCCTAGTCAATTTATACCTAGCCTGTTATTAAGGCTTCACACTATTATCCAGCTGAAGCCCTTTCTATCTTCAAAGTCCACCAACACTGAGTGCCCACTTATTTATTAGAACACTATTGAGCACAAAGAAGACATCAAGCACCATATTAAGAGTTTTCTACGCATTATCCCCATGTCATGCTAGGCTGGGCAAAGAAAATACAGTCTTACTCTCAGAGTCAACAATACAGTGGAGAAGAAAGGCTTGCACATGTGTATCAAATACAACGCATATTGTGTTATGCTGTATGACAGAAACAAAGTGTGAAGTTTGAGCTGGATCTCAAAAACAGAACTTTTGAGAGGCAGCTAGGAGGAAAAAAGAGCCGCAAGCAGAGGCGAAAATCAGTATGTGCACCGCAATGGGGTCAGAGACAGGATGCCTGGAAAACCCAGAGGAGAGAGAATGAGATAAGGATGGAAAAAGTGGGTTAAGACAAGACTTCTGAATGGCAGGCTGAGGCCTCTGGACATTATATTGTATGCAGTAAGACATCATGAAAGGTTTCCAGTTAGGGAGTGGAAAGCAGAGATTAGCTTTTAAAAGCAGAGATCAGGTAACTATCAGTAGTATGCTGGAAGGGTGGGAGGAGCAAGACTGGACATAGGGTAGCATAAGAAAGAAAAGGCAGACATCCCACAATAGGACTGACGTGACTGATATGGAAGAAGGAAGAGTTGATGGTAAAGGCTTCAGAAAGAGACTCAGGTTTGGGGAGGGGCGGGTGATGAACTGGTTTAGACAGGTTGAGTTTAACATACCCGCAGGACATCTATGTAGAGTAGACAAATGTGCTGCCATCATTATACTTCATTCTTCACAGTGACTATTGTATATCACCTGTCTCCTGAAAAATCCTGCTTTTACCCTTCCCCATCCCGTCCTATCTGAGTTGAAATTCCTCTCTAATGTTGGAAGACCCTGCAATCATCCCACCTTACTCAACTGGGGTGGGTCTCAAAGACCTATTCTGGTATGGCTAACCTATTAATATTTCCTAGACTCATTCCATTTTTTTAACCTTACCAGCTCTAGGAAGCAGTCTGAACTATCTCAATAGGTAAGACTCCTCCAGACAGAAGACACCCTGTTCTTTAAAATGCTAAGTACTCCACTGGTACTGAGTAAATAACAAAGTGAAGACTATGTGGAAATCGTCTTTTTATTTTTCAGAGGCTACAAATATATGTGGAGGGTAATATCACAATATTCTTACATAGGATGTGTATAGGGTTTTTGTCCTAAAAATTAACAAGATATTACTACTTAATAGAACATATTAATAGGAGTCTGATTATGTCCTAAATTCAGTACTATTTCCATCTTTATTAGAAAACTGCTAAGCTGTAATCATTGTTTCTTTAAACAGTCTAGCGTAACCTGGTGATTAGGAGTTCTGGCTTGGGAGTCAACTGACCCTGGATTCAAATCCCAGCTCTGCCACTTACTAGCTACAGTCAGGTTACTTAACTCATCTGAGCCTCAATTTCCTCACATGTAAGATGAGAATACTTCCCTATCTCACAACATGATTACAAGCATTAAAAAGGATCATATAATTAAAAAACTTAGCACAGTCCCTAGCACACGTTAAGTGTCTAACAAATGTTAGCTATTTCTACTACTAGAAAAAGCAGGAAAACTGTTCAGAGGATTTCATAAGACATGAGTAAAATTTAGTTTGAAAAAAGGGAACGTTTAGGAGTGACCTGAGGACAGTCATCAAGTATATGAAGGGTTTTTTAATAAGGAAAAAAAAACCCAAATATTTATTTAATGGAAGGAGACAGATCTAAAATGGCTTTAAATTAAGAGAAATACTTAATTTATACAGAAGGATGAATTTCTCAACTCTGAAGAGTGTTATACATTACTAGTCTTGTTTCAGGTTACTTGGGTAGAATCACAATTTTTTGATATATTTAAGAACAGGGCAAAATTTTCTTTTTTTTTTTTAAAGAGAGGACTTCACTCTATCACCCAGGCTAGATGGACATAGTGGCACAATCATAGCTCACCACAGCCTTGAACTCCTGAGCTTATGCAATCCTCCCACCTCAGCCTCTTGAGTAGCTAGGTCTACAGGAATACACCACATTTCAAAATTTTTATATTTTTTTGTAGATAGGGGTCTCGCTTTGTTGTGGAGGCTGGCCTTCAACTCCTGGCCTCAAGCAATCCTCCCAGTCGGCCTCCCAAAGCACTGGGATTACACGTGTCAGCCAGTCCTCAGGCCAAAGATCTTATCTTGAGTGGCTTGTAAAAAATCTTGCATAGGGGTAAGAAAGGTGAACTAAATGGCCTTCTGAACTCTTTCTCTTCTTGTAATCTGTGATATAATCTGACACCGGTACCAATTAGAATAACAGCTATCTGCAGAGGCAGGCGGATCACCTGAGGTCAGGAGTTTGAGATCGGCCTGCCCAACATGGTGAAACCCTGTCTCTTCTAAAAATACAAAAAATTAGCTGGGCATGGTGGTAGGCGCCTATAATCGCAGCCACTTGGGAGGCTGAGGCAGGGGAATTGCTTGAACCTGGGAGGTGGAGTTGCAGTTAGCTGAGATTACATCACTGCACTCCAGCCTGGGCAACAAGAGCGAAACTCCATCAAATAAAAAAAAAAAAGCTATCCAATGTAGATACCCTTAGTAATCTCACCAGCTAGCTTTATCCAGAAACAGTAAATTCTTCAAATATCCTTCTCTCAAGTATCTCCTTAAACAAATTCAAAAAAGCAGTGATAACTCATAATTTTACTTGGAAATTTGCATTTCTTGGCTAGATGACTGGAGAGTAAGAATAGATGGTACAGATGTGGTATCTCCATATGGCTTCAGTAGAAACTGGAAATCATACTGGAAAAATATATATCTGTCTAAACTGCAAAAACAGGGCATCAAATCATAAAAGCCTTAGTACTCTGGCAAATTTTTCCTGGTCCATCTTGGTGCTATATAATTAAAGATGGTGTCAAGGAGATGAAAATGTTCATGCAGAATGGCTTTCCTCCTTTGATCCTTGTGGCTGACACGAACCTTGGAAAATTGCTTGTGGCAGCAAGAACATAAAAACCATACACACGCACCTCCTGCTCTACTGAGCCCTCTCATCCTCAACTCTGACCCACCTGGCTGCTGATACATACACTTTAATCTCAAGCCCTAGCCTCCTTATCTCTGTTCTTTTCTTTGGGGCAAGCGAACAACTTTGGAGTCAACACCAGGTACAGACTGAAATTTGTCTTGAAAGCACAGAGGGGTCAGTACTCCAGTTTTCGATGATTTTCGATGATTTTCGATGAGTGTTCATGACTTACTTTTCACCTAGAAATCCAGATGAACAGGAGCCAGAGCAAACAGGCTCACAGGCTCACGGGATAAAATGCCTTAAAAAGTCAATTAGGGGCCGGGCATGGTGGCGCATGCCTGTAATCCCAGCACTTTGGGAGACCGAGGCGGGTGGATCACCTGAGGTCAGGAGTTCGCGACCAGCCTGACTAACATGGTGAAATCCCGTCTCTACTAAATACATAAAAATTAGCCGGGCATGGTGGCGCATGCCTGTAATCCAAGCTACTTGGGAGGCTGAAACGGAAGAATCGCTTGTACGTAGGAGGTGGAGGTTGCAGATACTTACTCACTTTCAAGTAAGTATCATTCTTTTTTATATCTGCATTTGTTTTAAGGACTAGGAAATAAAAACATAGTGCTATAGTTCTCAGAAATCAGCACAGTAACATGAAGAAACCTAAAACCATCAAATAAAATTCACATTTAAAAAACAGGGCTTTCTAGGCTGGGCGCGGAGGCTCACGCCTGTAATCCCAGCACTTTGGGAGGCCAAAGTGGGCAAATCACCTAAGGTCTGCAGTTCAAGACCAGCCTGACCAACATGGTGAAATACTGTCTCTACTAAAAATACAAAATTCGCCAGACATGGTGGCGCACGCCTGTAATCCCAGCTGCTTGGGAGGCTGAGGCAGGAGAATCACTTGAACCCAGGAGGCAGAGGTTGCCATGAGCTGAGACTGCGCCACTGCATTCCAGCCTAGGCAACAAGAGTGAAACTGTCTCAAAAAAAAAGAAAGAAAAAGGAAAAACAAAACAAAACAGAGCTTTCTATTACTATCTACAGTTTTTAGGATGGGGAAGATAAACATTTTCACAGTTAAGGTCTCACTACAACAGAAATGGTCTGACCTCTGAATTCTCATTTGTACTAACACTGATACTAGGATGAGACTATCCTAAAGCAAATCTCAAATGTCATCTTTGAACCCATATTTCTTCATATTGCTTTTTATGTAAAACTATTAATAGAAGACTACTTTTCAAAACATATCATTCCTGATCATCAAAATGATAGTCCCCCCTTCCCATTACCATTTCATCCAAAAACTACCATCTCAGAGTCTTTGTGAAATAAGAGGTTATGTAGTAACTACAAACACAGTTATATGTTTGGCAAAACTATCTTTTAAACAATGAAACTGGAGAGCAAAGCTATTAAAGGTACATTATGGATGTAATTTTAATAAAGGGTTCAAATGAGAAAAATAAAAATAAATCTTCCCATTCATTGTTTCAAAGTAAACCATATGTGTCATAAGTACCAACTGAGATGACACTACTATTCCAATAGAGCAATGTAGTATCTTACTAATATGGTGATTGGTAGTGAAGACTACAGGAACATTACTCTAACGCAGCTTCAGAAAAGCTCCTGTGAAATTCACTGAAAGTTATCCAAAGTCATAAATGTTGTGTTATACAGCTGAACTACAATAAAATACTTCATTCAGCAAGAGCTAACACTTTCCTGTTGAGAGGCTACTGTCATCTTCATTTGTAATGACCATAACAACTTTATGATGAAGATGAAAACATATCAGAATTATGAAAAATAAACTTGAAGACTTTAACACAAAATATACTCGAATTAACCAAACTGCTTGTTTTCTAAGTAAACAGCCTCCAAAAAGATTTTAATTCTCTTTGAAAAGTAAAAAAAAATTGAATAGTATAAATATTGACTCATTCCTTTTTGTTGAGTGGTAAATAAGATAAACCCGGCCTTGGATTTTGCTGGCTCAGAAAAAAAAAAAAAAGCCTGCAATTTAAAATTATACTCAGTTAATAATGCAATACACTCTAAAATAAGCAATTTCCTCTTTAATGAGTTTAAATAATTTTTATTCTCAAGAGGCAGAAATAACAACTTACCAGCTTCGTGCCTCTTTTAATTTCCTTTTGGACATCTTCAATAGAAAATCCACCAAGACTTTCATTATCAGAGTGTGATGATACCAAAGCAGATGAAAAGAGCTATAAATTACATTTAAAAAAAATTAAGGTTCATATATAAATTAATTACAGTAAAACAGTAAATAAGATGTTAAATTTCAATGGTAATTTTCTAGTAAAAATGGCATAGCATTAGTGATAAACCATTTCTTAAAATTTAACTGAGTTTTCTTTGGTTTTTGTTTTTTTTTAGTATTCAGGAACATTCATGTGTTATTAAGATTCTCATGAATCGGTTCAAGGTCTCTGTTGCTGCCGGTATACTTACCATGCACTTATGGTGCGCTGCCACCTTCTGGTTTTCAGATATTAATAACTGTCCACATTCCTTGTCTCTATTTGACTTACAAAAGCCACATTTGCGCTGTCTTGTAGGCCCTTTTTTCTGTTCAACTGAGCTTGACATGATTTTTAAATTGCCTTTAGAATGCCACTTTAAGCCTCAAGAAATGCTACAGAGAATAAGAAGGGCGACAATGTTAATTTTATTTTAAAATCAGTTTATACATATTCATTAAAGCTGTTAAAAATTTGACCTAGGTTTTAATATACACATTTTAAAATATTTATTAGTATAGACAAATTAAGCCCCTTGAAGCCCCAAGAAATGCTACAGAGAATAAGAGAGGTAACAAAGTTCATTTCGTTTTAAAATCAGTTTAACATATTCAAGTCAGTCGTTTAATGTTTGACCTAGGTTTTAATACATACATTTTTAAACGGTTATTTAGTATACATAAATTAACATTAAAATCTAAGATGCCTCCATAATCAATACAGATAGGCAGATAGACAGACAGACAGCTAAATGAAGTTTAGAGTAACTGAGAAAAATCAAACCGCTCCCAAATTGGAGGCTATGTGAAATAACTGACACTATTTCTGTGCGGATAAAAATGTACAATGTATAATATTAAATTATCACCTGCTGGCATAATTAATGTAAAATATTTTTCATGTGTAGCTAGGTGCCCTTTCAAGGAGATAAAGAATTATACCTCTTAAGAACAGGGCAAAAGCTACTAAGGAAACTTCAGAATATTCCGTGGGAACAGAATTCTACAACCAAACAATTTCTCAAAGTTCACATATTGATAAAACAATAAAAGTAAAATGAATTTACCTAACTACGACTTTGATGCACTTTAAAAATTATTTCTGAGTTAAAAAAAAATCAGGTATATGTCTTTAATAAATTAATTTTTGCTATTCTATTCCATTTTCAAGTAAATAAAAAGTTAAGCTTCTAACAGTCTATTTAAAAATGCAAACTTTAAGACCCAATTATTTATAAAACAACCATATTATATGACTGTAAGATTTACTCCAAGCCTGCTTATCAATTAAAGTCACAAACTGATAGTGGTCTTCTAAATGTAGTAACTTCCATACTTAAATTAGTAATATTGTGTAAAGGAAGAAATTTTTTTCTCAATGAGCCTTAAATTTGGTCACATTATAATTATAGGTAGTACAGGGTAGTCAAAAAAAAAAGGGAAGGAAAGCTGTAACATGAAAGGTTTCAGATTTAGATCATCAATCTTAATATGGATTCCTCAGAAGAAATTTAAAACCAGTTACTTGATTTGTATAGTTTTCCCAAATCAACAGGACTAAGCAGTTCAAGATCCAGGTTGCCACAACACACATCACAATCAAGAAAAATCTCAAACTTTTGTCTTAAAATTAATTTACTAAATTCTTTCCATTTGTCTATACATTTGAACAGTTTCATAATACTATGTTAAAAAAATTTTCTAACACTACATTGCAGCTTTCCGAGAAGCATTAGTCACCACAAGAACAGTAGCAGCTGTATGCTAGGAAGGTAATATCTACAAACTATTCAGTGCTTTTCAATATAAAATTCAGATACTTAATCAAAATCTAACCTGAAGCTACAAAGAAAACATGTCTTCTCATCCATTTATGTCTAGAATTTTCTTTTTAACACAACTTCAAAGGCCATGACAGTCTCTGCTTTGATAGGTTTAACAAACTCTTAATGCTATCTATAATTTTAAATATCTCAGTCTTCCAAATGGCAACGGATACTTTACCATAGTACTGTATTCATAGCACTGGCTATAAACCGTGAAACTGATTGAAAACAGGCAGCAAATACTTTTAGGATTAAAGAAAAAAAAAAAAAAGGACATAACAGAGAAACAAAAGAAACAAAAGGGAAGTGTGTTTGCATTTGCTCAGGCAAGTATGTGTTCGGTTGCTTTATCAAGAATACAGCTGCCCAAATTTTTAGAATCAACTATGCAAAATACCAAAATCCATAAACAGCATCAGAATTTGCTATTATATTTGAGTTCTAAATTAGTTTCTTTACTACTATGCAATGAATAGTAGGCACTCTGAAATCACCATAATAATGTATTCAGCATTACTCCCGGTCATCCTGGCCAGCTGAAAGGATGGCACAGTATAAATCAAATCCCGTACAGACATCTTCAATGTGTAATTTCCATACAATCCTAGCACTGGCTATAAAACTGGCTTAAGATAAAGAAAATTTCTAGAATGGAAAAAATCACTTCGTATTCTTAAAATTAATTCCGAAATGGCATCCCCAAAATCCTATCTA
This sequence comes from Trachypithecus francoisi, assembly GCF_009764315.1. Classification (NCBI taxonomy): domain Eukaryota; kingdom Metazoa; phylum Chordata; class Mammalia; order Primates; family Cercopithecidae; genus Trachypithecus; species Trachypithecus francoisi. The sequence goes on along the minus strand of NW_022681471.1, from coordinate 23,411,317 downwards.
TATTGAATTCTGCCTCTTCCAATTTATAAACAGGCTAATTTCTCATCCTAATTTTGAGAACCTGCTTTTCTAGATATCAAACACCCCAAAATCTAAAAGAGAAAAAAGGTACACTTTATTTTGCATTCAAAAATATTCTAGTGTATTTTTTCTGTAATCAGTTTAAATTTAATTTGTAAAGTAACAAGAGCCACAAAAAAAGTGCACCAAACCAATTAAAAACTTTCCCCAATGTGCAATTACTAAATGGATTTTTCCACTAAAATTCAAATAATACATCTGTGCATATCTTGGTAATTTTTTTAGTCTCCTTGTAAAACATGAAGTGGAGAACATCATGGAAACAATGACTCCTAGCAAAAAATGTCTTTATCATAAAAGTACAGATTTTTATCTAATGTTGTCACATTTGTGGTCTCTACCTAAGTAGAATAAGGGCATTCCAAGGACCAATACTAAGGGGTTCATAATGATCCACAGCTATATGGCATTTTAATTTTAGTCTAAAAGGTTTTTCAGGCCATGCGGAGATCAAAGTTTGATGCTTTCACGCAACAATGAAGCCTTTTCTTTAAAAGAAACATCGCATTATGGAAAACACTACAAAGCAGAAATAGAGAGGCAACATAATGGCGTGTAATAATTTAAATGCCTGGAAAAAAAATAAAAACTAGATTAGTTAAGCTTAAGCAATCAATGCATTTCTGATTTTCCAAGATGCTGCGAAGCACCAAGGTAGAAATAACCTGAAACATCAGAGAGAGCATTCAAGAACCAACTCCAGAGCTCATTCAATGCCTGGTATCTGAAAAAGCATTTTCACAGAAAAACAAACAAAACAACAAAAACTGCAGTTCCGGAAGATTAAAACATTCCACGCGACAGCAAGTTGAAATATACAAATCAAAATAGATAACAAACGTGATTCCCCAAAGAAGCAGTATTTCTAACAGGAAAGTTACAGTGGACAGAAATAAACGAATAAGATATACCGGAAGGGCACCTGAATTTGGTTGCACGATATTATTACATGCTTCGCACTGCTTTTTGCGGTTATTCAAAAGGAAACTAAAGGAATTTTCCAGTTGTTTCAAACCCAAGGGTAGAGAAATAATTTGAACAGTATAAATAAGACCTGACATTACGTAGTAAGGCGATGAAAATAAAAGGTTTTCTAAAAAGAAAAGATTTTCTAACTTCCACGCAGAATATCAAAATGAATAGAAATTGGAAAAGAATACCGTGGTGTTCATCCATATAATGAAAGACGGTACACATAAAGTACCGGATCCTCTCCTCTCCGTTATTTATTCCCCCAATACACACTAGACTCCAAGATCTCCCTCTAATCAAGCGCTAAAGTCACAAAACTATCTTCCTCTAAAACACTTCAGCAGGTTCCTTTCCGTCGTAAAGTCAGGGTCCCCTAAACGTCCTTTTCCAATGCTCCCGAATCCAGGAAAATATCATCCTACCACTTTCTTTATGCCCCCTCCCCCAAGAGTTAGCCCTCTCACAGTCTTCGTTGTAAGCTTCCCCTTATACCCCAGTTTCACCCCTAATTCCCCCCACCCCGGAGTTTTTCCTCATTCCGTAAGGCTAGCTCTTTTGCCATCCTAACAATTCTTCCTCTTACTCTTCCCAAACTGGGAGTCTCCCTCCTTCCCAAATATGTTCTAAGCAATGGCAAAAACTAAAAATTCCCAGTTTTTTCCCTCCTCAAATGTTGCGCCCCCTCCCCCGAAGTCTAGGCGTAAGCCTAACCTCTCCTTCTGCACCTCCAAGGCACTTTCTCAGCAGCCTCTCCGCCAAGCGTCTACAATGAGCGGCGCTTCTGGGGTCCCTGACAATAAAGCGAGACCACCAAGAGTCCCCTTTAACAACGGGCAGGGGCGGCGGCCTGGCCACCGCCATCCTCCTTGTCTTCTCCCGCCGGGCAGAGAATGGGGGGCCCCAGGGTTCCGTGGGGACTCACCGGCAGGGCCCAGAGGCGGACGGCAGGAGAGAAGCGCCAATGAGGGTAAAGAGAAAGAAGTCGGTCTCGGTTCTCCGGCAGTGCCTGAGAGCGGGGCTCTGTCGCCGGAGGTTGTTTCCTTTCATTCGAGGAGAGACGGGCTCGCGGAGCGCCCTTACGTCGCCCCCCTCGCACGCACACGACCCACAGAGCGTTGATACGTCCCGAGCGCGCCGCGGGCCCTGATTGGCCGCAGAGAGGGGGCAGCTGAAGCCGCAGAGACACAGCGCATGTGCAGAAACCACCCCCTGTACGGCTCGAGGCGGCAGGCCCCGCCTCCTGTTCGCGCGCGGACCTTCTATTCTCCGCTCCGCCGCTCCGCCAAGTGTTTGGGGGCAGGATCCGAGGAGATAAAGAGATTCAAAGATATCGCTGTGGGTTGGGCGGAGAAGGGGCAGGGTTGGGACTGGAAACCGTTGGACAGGGGCCCTGGGTAACCAGTTCACAACAGTGATTCACGTAGACAGGCCTTATCCCTTGCACTTGTTCACCGAGGCCTTTTCACATCCATTATTTCATTGTACTCTCGTGGCATCTCTTTCAGGTCCTCCGTTCATTTTATTGCCAGGAAAGACTGAGAAGCTCGTAGTCAAGTCAGCCTGCCAGCATTTCAATCCTTGGGCGAATCGTTTTAACCTTTATACCTTTTTTTTTTGGTCTTTAAAATGGTGATAAAAATAGTGCCTCACGGGTTTGTGGTAAGGAAGAAATGAAATAATGCAACTAAAGCGTGTTATTAGCATCCCTGGCATATAACAGACTCTCCATAAATGCTGGGATTATCATAATCAGAAATGATAAGGTGATTTTCTTTATAATCTACACATGTAAACCAGACACCTAGACGAGTGCTTTCCTCTTTGGTGTATTGGAGCCATGCTTGGGTTTGAACTCCAGCTCCGCCACTTCTAGCTGTATGACCTTGATAGCTTTATATTACCTCTCAGTCCCTCAGTTTCATCCTGTCCAAAATGGAGATCATAATGGTATTTGTCTCAAAAGGTAGTTGTGAGAAATGAGATAATACATGTAAATCACACAGAATAATGCCTAGGCATATAGTATGTCCTATGTAAGGGTTAGCTTTTGTTATTTGCTATGAACTTCACAGACTTTAACAACAACAACAACAAAAAGCCTTAACAAACTAGTGAAATTTTAAAGATGCTCTTCAAGAGCCATTTTTCCTGTAGTGGGGGTGGATTTCCACTGTTTTGATCCAGTGCTGTTTCTATGCTGTTTCGTCAATCTTTTTACTTTTCTCTGCAATGTCAACTTTAAAGTGTAATTTCCCAAGCAAACAGTGACCATGGTGGTGTGACGTTGAACTCTTCAAATAGGTACCTAATAAGGGTGGACAAATCAGCCATGTAGCTGCAAGGAACCCTTAGCCCTTTTACCCAAGGCCCTATGCTGTGAAAGGGAGTGGCTAAAGATTTGCATAAGAAGATCCAGAATGTGTATTCCAAACATTTATGGTGTACAAGAAGACAGGTTTCCCAGCATCATTTTCTACCAGCTTTACACACTTACTGATGCCAGGATGACACTGACAAAATACAATGCCTAGGCAGTATGCCATCTTTTTAAGTCCCCGCCCCAAATCCCCACATTTTGCTATCTTTTATTCATTATTCATTATTTCATCCATGCATTCATTTCAACAAACTTTGATTCAATAAACACTTGCAAAACTACTAAGTTCCAAACACAATGGAGACCTAGATCAATACAACTCAAACCCTGCCCTTGAGCTCATGGTCAAAAAGAAGAGACAGCAAGCAGACATATACAGTATGATGTAATAAATGCTATATTAAAGACGTGTGGCTGGTACAGACATCTTCTGCCTATTATGTACAAAGCACTATGCTGAGGTAGGACACAAGAGTAACTAAGACACAGCCCTTGCCTTCAATTGTTTACAGTCTATCAAGAAAAAGATAAATAGTTACAATAGGAGATAAACCGCACTAAGTGCCTTAAAAAGTGGAAAGGAAGTGCAGAGAGAGTTCAGGAGAGGGAGATTATCAGTGACTAGTTACTTCCAGGCCCCAAGTCTGGTAGCCAGTCCCAATTAGCATGACTGATAGATGCAGGCTGTTAATTCAAGGTCTACAGAAAGGAATCGGATTGTGATAACATGCCCTTAATGCCTGGGGATATAGCGTGAGATCTAGTCATCTCTTACTGATTCACCAATACACTCTTACCAACACTCTTCCAGTTTTTTTCTTCAGGCTCAAGATCGCACTTTTTCCACCTCATTCTCAGCAAAGGTATTAACTTCATGACTTATTTAGCAAAGGGCCATCTGAGCTAAGCTACTTTATCTTATACACCTACCCTCTCATGCTGCCTTCAAGACTCAGAGAAAGAGCTGTCCCGCTTGCTTTCTAAAGCTTTTCAAAGCTGTGCTTTTAATTACATCTTTTCCATGCTCTGGAGAATCTGATTCCCTACTTATTACCTGCTCCAGCAGCATCTACTGCCCTGCTCTCATTTGCCTTTAAACTATGGGATTCATCTCCTTTCACTGCCAGACTGCAATTGCTCCTTTGCCTCCAATTGCTCTCCAGTCATTCATTCAGCAGGCATTTACAGACATCTTCTGTATGCCAGGTGTTATGCCAGACCCTGGAGATTTGAAAAGGAACAAGATATGGCTTCTTATCAAAACACCAAATTGTATACATTAAATATGTACAATTCTTATTTGTCCATTAGATCTCAATAAAGCTGGTGGGGGTGAAACAGAAGAAAAAAAAAGGGGACACAGCTTCTTCCTTCAATAAATTCACAGTCTAATAAGGAAGAAAAACAGGTGAACAGAATTTTAGTATAATAGGTGAACTGCTATAATAGAATTATCTACCACAGGGATTGGTGGACTCAGTCCAAGAAATACATCACTGGGAGGCAATGTTTTTAGTTGGGTCTTGAAGGACAGGTCAGGGCCTAGAAAAGTCTATATTTTACATCACAACTTTACAAAAAATATACTCCAAGGCCACAGTTGATCTTTTTCCAAATCCAACAGCTTTTCTCTATCTTCATTTTTTTTTTTAATTGAGACAAGGTCTCGCTCTGTAGGTTGGAATGCAGTGGCGTGATCACAGCTCCCTGAAGCTTCGACCTCCTGGGCTCAGGTGATCCTCCTACCTCAGCCTCCTGAATAGCTGGGACTAAGGTGCGCAACACCATGCCCAGTTAACTTTTGTACTTTTTTTTAGTAGAGACGGGGTTTTGCCATGTTGCCCAGGCTGGTCTGCCTTCATTCTTGACATCTCTGTTACATTTGACATTTTTGGCCATCTACTTGTTCTTAAACTTTCACCTCCCTTGGCTCATAACAGCAATGCCCTGACTCTGGCTCTCTGGCTGCTCTTTTTTTTCTTTCATAGGTTTCTCTTCTTCTTACTTTATAATGTTAACATAAGGCTGACTCTTCCCCAGACACAGTCTTAGACCTATTCCAGGTCCAGTAGTTCTTAAACTTTGGAAGTGAGAATTACCTGGAGAGTTTGTTATAAGTGCAGATATTTTGGCACTACACCCTGGAAATTCTGAAGGTTTGGATCCAAGAATCTGCCTCCTTAAACTACCCAGGTATTCTGATGTAGATCTGTTAAGGACTAAGCATTAAGAAACCCCCCCCTTTTTTTTTTAAGAATTGAGACAGCCCCTTGACTTTCACTACCCTGTAAACCAATGCTTAGCAACCGCATCTGCTCTGCTTAGATCAGCCCTGCTCTTGACTTCAAATCACGAACTCCAGTACATGCAAATCATCCTCTTCAGCAACTAGGAAGTGACTCCTTTGCCCATTTTCAGTGTTTATATATAAGATACCGCTAGCATTTCTGCTCCTCCTTAAACCAACAACTAAATTCACCTACATGTGACCTCCTGGTTGTAATCAACACCAGTAGATCACTCATGCATTCATTAAATACATATTGATCACCTACTATGTGTTAGATTAAAAATTGATATGATTCATTTTGGTGTAGTAGGGGAGATGGGCCTGAATCATGTAATCGCATAAACAAATGTAAACTTGCAAACATGACAAATACAAAAAGAAAGTGAAGTATTATGTATTTGCATTTTGTATATTGAATACATTTTGTATTTCTTATTCTTTATTTTTCAAGTGGATGGATTAAGCATTTTAAATGTTCCTGTGGGGAAAAAAAAGCTATTTATTTGTATGAAATGCTGCATAAGATTCAGATGTCATGAGTGCTAATCACTGGCCTGCCACTAACTAGCAGAGGTTACTTGGGCAATTCATTTGCTACACTTAGCTTTAATTTATACATCAATTAAATGAGAATTGGAAGGTTGTTATGAGACACAAGAGAGATAATGATGATTGTGAATGTTCTTGTCCCAACAAATATGAGGATGGTTTTTAAAAATATATCCCTTAACTGTCATATCATCTGATTGATCTACCTACTAGTGTTGGTTCCCAGCGTCTACTTAGTTTTTGTTGTTTTTTTTAAATTTTCACTTACTGTATTGGTGAGGCTTTATAGCATTCTTTTTTTTTTTTTCTTTTTTTTTTCTTTTTTGAGACAGAGTTTCACTCTTGTTGCCCAGACTGGAGTGCAATGGCACGATCTTGGCTCACTGCAACTTCTGCCTGCCAGGTTCAAGCCATTCTCCTGCCTCAGCCTCCTGAATAGTTGGGATTACAGGCGTCTGCCACCATGCCTGGCTAATTTTTGTATTTTTAGTAGAGACGGGGTTTCACCGTGTTGGTCAGGGTGGTCTCGAACTCTTGACCTCAGGTGATTCACCCGCCTCAGGCTCCTAAAGTGCTGGTATTACAGGCAAGAGCCACTGTGCCCAGTCAACGTTCTTAATTCTATCCAGCCAATGGAAATACTCAGGCAACTAATTGAGGAGCTGGGGAGTCTGATGGACTTTGTTGTTGATATCTCTTCCTTGTTTAGCAATTTGAGGCTGGGTATGGTATAGACACAGCTCAGGAAACTAGCAACTGTGGCAGGGGAAATGCTTAGAGACACAGCAACATCTCTACAACATTGTTTATTGAGTGCTGAATAAACACAGAAGCTGATCTTAATTTAATATGTTGATGGCAATATTGCAGAAGTAACTAAACTTCACAGTACTGGTGCAATCATGAATCATTTCAAAAGGAGTTAACTCTGACTGCAGACAATGTATCAGGCAGTGCACTCAGTACTTTGTGTATATAGTCTTATTAGATCCTTACAATAGCACTGAGAAGCAGGGAATATTATTAGTCCCATTTCACAGAGGAAGAAACTGTTGAGCAATTAAGTAACTTGCTCAAATTCAAACAACCAGGAAGAGGAAAGACCATGTTTCAGGGCTACATTTGTTTTAGCTCCAGAGCACAAGCTCTTAATCACTGTGCTGTACTACCTCTTATTTACTTGCTCATGTTTTTATTATCTGTCTCCTGACTAGAATGAAGCTCTATCGGAGCAGGAGCTTTGTTTTGTTGTGTTCACTGCTCTATCCTCAGCCCATAGAACTCTGTGCCTGGTTAATAGTAGGCACTTAGTAAATATCTACTGAAGTAAGGCCCTGGAGAGAGAAGGAGAATCTAATAAAGAATGGGGAGAAGTGGAACTGAAATGGAATGAAATCATTTCATGAATTTGTTTATAATTTAGCAGCCTGATTCCTACCCCAGCGACTCTGGCATATGTGTAAAATGGAGCCCAGCAACTATATATTTAAAACAAGCTCCCCAGGTGAGATCGTGATATACACAAATACATGAGAACCACTAACCTGCAGCCATCAAAGTGAAAAAAGAAAAAAAAAATAACATGGCTGTCTCATCAGTTACATTGGAATGTCCAAGAGACTTCATTCTGATTAATATCATTCTTAGGTAATGAGGACCCACACGAATAACTAGCTTAACCACTGGGTCTCCAGTGAGCCTGAGAACCTTTGTTCCTGTAACCAACAGCCCTGTTTTTGTTGTTGGTTAAATAACATGATCAGACAGATCTACACTACTCTCAAATATTATAATAATAAGTCTAAAAGGTAGAGTAATTCCATATGGATAAGATTTGTGGGAAGCTAATATTCACAATAGGACATAATTCAGACAGGAAGGCAAAGAATCAAATGGCCTGGACACAAATCCTGGTTTCAGATTAACTTCTCAGTGTCTTCATTGTCTCATTTGTAAACTAAGGATGCTAGGAGTACCTTTCTCAAGGATTTTTATAAGGATTGTATGAGAAACTTACCACAATTTTTGGCTCATAGAGCTCAATAAAAGTTAGCTACAAGAGCTAGTTTATAATCAGCGATACCGTGTGGTTTTTATCTTATTTCACTTAGGAATAGCTAAGTTAATTGTCTCCAGTTTTCCTGATAAGGAGAATAGGAGACAAAAGGTCTTTGTTTCTTTTTGGGTTTTTGTTGTTGTTGTTGTTGTTGCTGTTTGTTTGTTTTGAGATGGAGTGTTGCCCTGATATCCAGACTGGAGTGCAATGGCTCAATCTTGGCTCACTGCAACCTCCGTCTCCCAGGTTCAAGCGATTCTTCTGCCTCAGCCTCCTGAGTAGCTGGGATTACAGGTGCCTGCCACCACACCCAGATAATTTTTGTATTTTTTAGTGGAGACAGGGTTTCATCATGTTAGTCAGGCTGGTCCTCGAACTCCTGACCTCATAATCCACCCACCTCAGCCTCCCAAAGTGCTGGGATTACAGCGTGAGCCACCATGCCGGCCTGGGTCTTTGTTTTTTATTCATGCTGTTCTTGCTTCCTAGAACTCCTCCTGCAACTTTCTTGGATTAGCTGAGACCTAGTGGCCTTGAAGATTCAGTTCACATGTCAGTGTCCAAAAAGCCTTGACCTTATCCTTTGATTAGGTGAAGCTGCCCTCCTCTTTGCTTCCATAGCGCTCTGGCCAGACCTCTATATCATCATTTACTGTATTATATTTAAATTAAAAGTATTTCATCTGTCTCTCCCACTAGATCTTTGGGAGAAGGGACTATGTCTTATTCTTTTTATATCCCGGGAGATATCCCTAGCACACTGCCTGTACAATAAATATTTGCTGAACTTTCTCAGATGAACATGTGAGAGATCCGATGGTTACTACTCTTGGAAGAGCCTGTCCTATCTAAGATAGCTGTCCGTACTCTGGCCTTGGCTCCTGTTCCTCCCTGTTGCCCTTACAGTCATGCAATGCAATTTAGCACCTAATTATATATCGTATAACGTATATTATTCTCTAATTGCGTCATATGTTAATCCAGCACTTATTTCCTCTTCCTTCAGGCACTAACAAGTGATTATAAATTGAAAGTGGATGATCCAGCTGTAAGCCACACCCAGCTGTCACTCAACTCTGCTTACTGAATGCCCCAGCACTATGAATACAACTATTAGTCACTAGAGGTGAATGCAGATGAAAAAGTAGCATGATTTAAAACTACTGCCTGCAGCAGTACGTTCACACAGTAGGCACTCAAGAAATATCTGTTGAATGAATAAATGATTTTACAAAAAGAGCAGTGCACTTGGTTAGGCTAGAGATCGGGAGCCCTGGCTTCTACTCAGATTTCTATCACTTCATTTTGAACTTGGAAAGTCATTTCTTGTTTCTGGGACATGCTTTTATATTCTGTAAAATATGAAGGAAGACCAGAAGATCTTTAAAGTCTCTTTCAAGTTTGTTTTCTATTTTTATTTTATTTTATTTTATTTTTTGAGACAGGGTTTCACTCTTGTTGCCCAGGCTAGAGTGCAATGGCACGATCTTATCTCATGGCAACATCCGCCTCCCAGATTCAAGCCATTCTCCTGCCTCAGCTTCCCAAGTAGCTGGGATTACAGGTGCCCACCACCACACCCGGTTAATTTTTTGTATTTTTAGTAGAGATGGGGTTTCACCATGTTGGCCAGCCTCCTGACCTTAGGTGATCCACCAGCCTTGGCCTCCCAAAGTGCTGGGATTCCAGGCGTGAGCAACCGTGCCCAACCCTCTTTCAAGTTTAATATACAATTCTTCCTCCAAATAGTTTGAAAATTCCTCAAGTAATCACAGATATATGTCTTATGTACATTTTCATAGCACCTAGCACAGTGCTGCGCACATAAGAGGATTTGATAAATACCTAAAAAGTTAGAACCATCACGCTCCATAGTCACCTATAACCAACATTAAAATGAAACAAAATAACCAATGGACACTAAACTCTACTGTGAAACATACCTTATCTCTAAAAATGAGCCCTAAGGGAAAAATAGGAGAAAACCTGAAAATCTCTTCTAATTGTTGCATTTCAAAATCTTTAAGATATTTGTGATTTAAAATCCTAACTTAGGTTCCAGTTTACAATCAAGTTATTTCATTAATCGAAGTAAAAATTGAGTGCAGACAGAGTAACAATTGCAACTTAATCTTAGGCCCTCTCTTCTCTCTTCTTGGTAATCATTCACACTCATCACATTATTTACCATGTTCATTACCACTGGGACTGATGACACACTCATTTATCTCTCCAGCCAATATCTCTCTAGCTAACATTTCTCCCCTAAATTCTAGGATCATATATCCAACTGCTTATTTGAAATTGCTTAGTTATCTCAAAGGCATCTCAAACAATCTGTCTAAAAGAGAACTCATGATCTTCTCCCTGGTACTGGCCCACTGTTTCCCACTCAGTGACTACACCTCTATCCACCCAGTTCTGCAGGCCAAAGACCAAGGAGTTATTCTTGACACTGCCCTCTACTTCACTCCCCACATTCATCTCCACATCATCATTAATCATGGCAATTTTGCTTTTTTCGTTTTTGAGATGGAGTTTCGCTCTTGTCACCAGGCTGGAGTGCAATGGCGCTATCTCAGCTTACTGCAGCCTCTGCCTCCTGGGTTCAAGCGATTCTCCTGCCTCAGCCTCCCGAGTAGCTGAAGTTACAGGTGCCTGCCACCATGCCTGGTTAATTTTTGTGTGTATTTTTAGTAGAGGGGTTTCCTCATGCTGGCCAGGTTGGTCTCGAACTCCTGACCTCAGGTGATCTGCCCATGTTGGCCTCCCAAAGCGCTGGGATTACAGGCTGAGACACCGTGCCCAGCCTGCAATTTTGCTTCTTTTTTTTTTTTTTTTTTTAAATAACATTCCCATGCTTTAATGAAGCATAATTTCTTGACATTGCAGTTTCTAAGTGCCCTGTCTTGAGGTTGGGAAAGCTAAAGGACAGTTGAAGGGCAGTCAGAGGTCAAGGTCAGCAAAGCATCACCTTTGACATTTGAAATCCAGCAGCAGGTATCACAGTGAACCCCATTCCAGCATCCAGGAAGTTTCTCTGCCCTGCCTCTCCTCCAGCCACCTCAGAATCTGTGTCTGCAGTGTTGGTCCTGTTTTCCTGTCTCTCCTCTGCCTTTTCTTTCTCTTCACCAACTTCTACCGAGTGCCTCTGATGTCCCAGACAGTGGCAGTGGGAGTACAAAGGCTAATAAACCCGGCCCTGGTCCTCAGAGAACTTATATTTTCTGTGCATGTATTAAGTTATACTGTCATATATACTGTTGACAAACATTGATACAGATTTCCTGTGAAGTGCAGAAGCACCGTCGTAGAAGCAGAGATGCAGAGGCAGCACTGGTGACTCACACATGGAGAGCTGGAGTTCTTGGTCTAGTGGGATAAACTGACCTGGACATCATTTCAGTGCAGCGGAGTGAGTGCTGGGATGGGCTCCCTCGGGGCATCTGGGGCTGGGTTTGTCTGGTGTTTAGTCTCCTGCCTGGTCCTTAGAGTTTATCAGTAAGATGAGCATTGGGAGGTTTCTAAGTGAAAGGAAAGGCAATCACTTACCTGAAACCTGAAATTTGTAGTGTTCTGGGCCATTTGTAATTCACTGAATCTGTTTTGTCAGAGCAAGTCTATCATCTCTTTTGGATGGAGTGTGGCCAGCCTGCCTTGCGACGTAAGGAAATCAGGAAACGCTTGTCAGGTGACAACACCGTGCCAGACACTCTCTAGGGGTTTCTACGTAAATCACTGTATTCATTTCTGTTGCTGCTTTACCACATTTCCACATATTTCATGACTTAAAACAATTGAAATTGTATCATCTCACAGTTCTGTAGGGCAGAAGTGGGTGTCACTGGGCAAAAATCACCATGTGGTCTGGGCTGCATTCCTCATTGGAGAATTGTTTCCAAGCGCTTTTGGCCAAATATAGTTCCTTGTGGTTGCAGGACTGAGGTGTCTGTTCCCTTGTTGGCCATCTGTTGGGGGCTGCCCTCAGCTCCTGAGGCCTCTATCTGGTCTTTGCACGTGGTCCCATCAGCTCAGGACTAGCTGGGCCAGGGACCTGGTCAGGCTCTCCAGTTCTCCTGTGTGCATTTCTCTTCTTCCACTCGGAGAAAGTTCTATGCCCTATTTTAAAATATTTTTTTGAGATGGAGTCTCACACTGCTGGCCAGGCTGGAGTGCAGTGGCGTGATCTCAGCTCGCTGCAACCTCTACCTCCCGGGTTCAAGTGATTCTCCTGCTTCAGCCTCCTGCGTAGCTGAGACTACAGGTGTCCGCCACGATGCCCGACTAATTTTTGTATTTTTAGTAGAGATGGGGTTTCACTTTAACCAGGTAGTTTTCATCTCTTGATCTCGTGATCCGCCTGCCTTAGCCTCTCAAAGTGAGGAGATTACAGGCATGAGCCACCTCGCCTGAACAGTTCTGTGCTTTTAGAGGCTCATGGGATTAGATTGGACCTCCCTGGATAGCCCAGGATACTTCTCCTAAGGCCTGTGGCAAACCCCTTTTGCTGCGTGACATAGTCACAGGTCTTGGGGTTGGAATCTCCACCACAGTTACCGATCCACTTACTACAGCAGCCTGGAGGTGCTTTTCATTGCTCTGGTTAACAGATACCTTTTTTTTTTTTTTTTTTTTGCAAATTGGCAGGAACATGAAGATCCTTCTTTTTTTTATTTTTTTATTTATTTTATTTTATTTTATTTTTTTTTAATTATACTTTAAGTTCTAGGGTACATGTGATAATGTGCAGGTTTGTTACATATGTATACTTGTGCCATGTTGGTGTGCTGCACCCATCAACTCATCAGCACCCCCAATTCATCATTTTTATCATGTATAACTCCCAATGCAATCCCTCCCCCCTCCCCCCTCCCCATGATAGGCCCCAGTGTGTGATGTTTTCCCCTTCCCGAGTCCAGTGATCTCATTGTTCAGTTCCCACCTATGAGTGAGAACATGCGGTGTTTGGTTTTCTGTTCTTGTGATAGTTTGCTAAGAATGACGGTTTCCAGCTGCATCCATGTCCCTACAAAGGACGCAAACTCATCGTTTTTTATGGCTGCATAGTATTCCATGGTATATATGTGCCACATTTTCTTAATCCAGTCTGTCACAGATGGGCATTTGGGTTGATTCCAAATCTTTGCTATTGTGAATAGTGCCTCAATAAACATACGTGTGCATGTGTCTTTGTAGTAGAAATTTATAATCCTTTGGGTATATACCCAGTAGTGGGATGGCTGGGTCATATGGTACATCTAGTTCTAGATCCTTGAGGAATTGCCATACTGTTTTCCACAATGGTTGACTAGTTTACAATCCCACCAACAGTGTAAAAGTGTTCCTATTTCTCCACATCCTCTCCAACACCTGTTGTTTCTGACTTTTTAATGATTGCCGTTCTAACTGGTGTGAGATGGTATCTCATTGTGGTTTTGATTTGCATTTCTCTGATGGCGAGTGATGACGAGCATTTTTTCATGTGTCTGTTGGCTGTAGGATGTCTTCTTTTGAGAAATGTCTGTTCATAACCTTTGCCCACTTTTTGATGGGGTTGTTGTTTTTTCTTGTATATTTGTTTGAGTTCTTTGTAGATTCTGGATATTAGCCCTTTGTCAGATGAGTAGGTTGCAAAAATTTTCTCCCATTCTGTAGATTGCCTGTTCACTCTGATGGTAGTTTCTTTTGCGGTGCAGAAGCTCTTTAGTCTAATCAGATCCCATTTGTCAATTTTGGCTTTTGCTGCCATTGCTTTTGGTGTTTTAGACATGAAGTCCTTGCCCATGCCTGTGTCCTGAATGGTACTACCTAGATTTTCTTCTAGGGTTTTTATGGTATTAGGTCTACATTTAAGTCTCTAATCCATCTTGAATTAATCTTCGTGTAAGGAGTAAGGAAAGGATCCAGTTTCAGCTTTCTACTTATGGCTAGCCAATTTTCCCAGCACCATTTATTAATAGGGAATCCTTTCCCCATTTCTTGTTTCTCTCAGGTTTGTCAAAGATCAGACGGCTGTAGATGTGTGGTATTATTTCTGAGGACTCTGTTCTGTTCCATTGGTCATATCTCTGTTTTGGTACCAGTACCATGCTGTTTTGGTTACTGTAGCCTTGTAGTCTAGTTTGAAGTCAGGTAGCGTGACGCCTCCAGCTTTGTCCTTTTGACTTAGGATTGTCTTGGCAATGCGGGCTCTTTTTTGGTTCCATATGAACTTTAAAGCAGTTTTTTCCAATTCTGTGAAGAAACTCATTGGTAGCTTGATGGGGATGGCATTGAATCTATAAATAACCTTGGGCAGTATGGCCATTTTCACGATATTGATTCTTCCTATCCATGAGCATGGTATGTTCTTCCATTTGTTTGTGTCCTCTTTTATTTCACTGAGCAGTGGTTTGAAGTTCTCCTTGAAGAGGTCCTTTACATCCCATGTAAGTTGGATTCCTAGGTATTTGATTCTCTTTGAAGCAATTGTGAATGGAAGTTCATTCATGATTTGGCTCTCTGTTTGTCTGTTACTGGTGTATAAGAATGCTTGTGATTTTTGCACATTAATTCTGTATCCTGAGACTTTGCTGAAGTTGCTTATCAGCTTAAGGAGATTTTGGGCTGAGACAATGGGTTTTCTAAATATACAATCATGTCATCTGCAAACGGACAATTTGACTTCTTCTTTTCCTAACTGAATACCCTTGATTTCTTTCTCTTGCCTGATTGCCCTAGCCAGAACTTCCAACACTATGTTGAATAGGAGTGGTGAGAGAGGCATCCCTGTCTTGTGCCAGTTTTCAAAGGGAATTTTTCCATTTTTTGCCCATTCAGTATGATATTAGCTGTGGGTTTGTCATAAATAGCTCTTATTATTTTGAGGTACGTTCCATCAATACCGAATCTATTGAGCGTTTTTAGTATGAAGGCTGTTGAATTTTGTCAAAAGCCTTTTCTGCATCTATTGAGATAATCATGTGTTCTTGTCTTTGGTTCTGTTTATATGCTGGATTACGTTTATTGATTTGCGAATGTTGAACCGCCTTGCATCCCAGGGATGAAGCCCACTTGATCATGGTGGATAAGCTTTTGATGTGCTGCTGAATCCGTTTGCCAGTATTTTATTGAGGATTTTTGCGTCGATGTTCATCAGGGATATTGGTCTAAAATTCTCTTTTTTTGTTGTGTCTCTGCCAGGCTTTGGTATCAGGATGATGTTGGCCTCATAAAATGAGTTAGGGAGGATTCCTCTTTTTCTATTGATTGGAATAGTTTCAGAAGGAATGGTACCAGCTCCTCCTTGTACCTCTGGTAGAATTCAGCTGTGAATCCATCTGGTCCTGGACTTTTTTTGGTGGGTAGGCTATTAATTGTTGCCTCAATTTCAGAGCCTGCTATTGGTCTATTCAGGGATTCAACTTCTTCCTGGTTTAGTCTTGGAGAGTGTAAGTGTCCAGGAAATTATCCATTTCTTCTAGATTTTCTAGTTGATTTGCGTAGAGTTTTATAGTATTCTCTGATGGTCATTTGTATTTCTGTGGGGTCGGTGGTGATATCCCCTTATCATTTTTTATTGCGTCTATTTGATTCTTCTCTCTTTTCTTCTTTATTAGTCTTGCTAGCGGTCTGTCAATTTTGTTGATCTTTTCAAAAAACCAACTCCTGGATTCATTGATTTTTGGAGGTTTTTGTGTCTCTATCTCCTTCAGTTCTGCTCTGATCTTAGTTATTTCTTGCCTTCTGCTAGCTTTTGAATGTGTTTGCTCTTGCCTCTCTAGTTCTTTTAATTTGATGTTAGAGTGTCAATTTTAGATCTTTCCTGCTTTCTCTTGTGGGCATTTAGTGCTATAAATTTCCCTCTACACACTGCTTTAAATGTGTCCCAGAGATTCTGGTATGTTGTATCTTTGTTCTCATTGGTTTCAAAGAACATCTTTATTTCTGCTTTCATTTCGTTATGTACCCAGTAGTCATTCAGGAGCAGGTGGTTCAGTTTCCATGTAGTTGAGCGGTGTTGATTGAGTTTCTTAGTCCTGAGTTCTAGTTTGATTGCACTGTGGTCTGAGAGACAGTTTGTTATAATTTCTGTTCTTTTACATTTGCTGAGGAGTGCCTTACTTCCAACTATGTGGTCAATTTTGGAATAAGTGCGATGTGGTGCTGAGAAGAATGTATATTCTGTTGATTTGGGATGGAGAGTTCTATAGATGTCTATTAGGTCCGCTTGGTGCAGAGATGAGTTCAATTCCTGGATATCCTTGTTAACTTTCTGTCTCGTTGATCTGTCTAATGTTGACAGTGGTGTTTGAAATCTCCCATTATTATTGTATGGGAGTCTAAGTCTCTTTGTAAGTCTCTGAGGACTTGCTTTATGAATCTGGGTGCTCCTGTATTGGGTGCATATATATTTAGGAGAGTTAGCTCTTCCTGTTGAATTGATCCCTTTACCATTATGTAATGGCCTTCTTTGTCTCTTTTGATCATTGATGGTTTAAAGTCTGTTTTATCAGAGACTAGGATTACACCCCTGCTTTTTTTTGTTCTCCATTTGCTTGGTAGATCTTCCTCCATCCCTTTATTTGAGCTTATGTATGTCTCTGCATGTGAGATGGGTCTCCTGAATACAGCAGACTGATGGTCTTGACTCTTTATCCAGTTTGCCAGTTTGTGTTTGTCTTTAATTGGAGCATTTAGTCCATTACATTTAAGGTTAATATTGTTATGTGTGAACTTGATCCTGCCATTATGATATTAACTGGTTATTTTGCTCGTTAGTTGATGCAGTTTCTTCCTAGTCTCGATGGTCTTTACATTTTGGCATGTTTTTGCAATGGCTGGTACCGGTTGTTCCTTTCCATGTTTAGGGCTTCCTTCAGGGTCTCTTGTAAGGCAGGCCTGGTGGTGACAAAATCTCTAAGCATTTGCTTATCTGTAAGGATTTTATTTCTCCTTCACTGATGAAACTTAGTTTGGCTGGATATGAAATTCTGCGTTTAAATTCTTTTCTTTAAGAACGTTGAATATTGCCCCCCTCTCTTCTGGCTTGTAGAGTTTCTGCCGAGAGATCTGCTGTTAGTCTGATGGGCTTCCCTTTGTGGGTACCCGACCTTTCTCTCTGGCTGCCCTTAAGATTTTTTCCTTCATTTCAACTTTGGTGAATCTGGCAATTATGTGTCTTGGAGTTGCTCTTCTGGAGGAGTATCTTTGTGGCGTTCTCTGTATTTCCTGAATTTGAATGTTGGCCTGCCCTACTAGGTTGGGGAAGTTCTCCTGGATGATATCCTGAAGAGTGTTTTCCAACTTGGTTCCATTTTCCCCCTCACTTTCAGGCACCCCAATCAGACATAGATTTGGTCTTTTTACATAATCCCATACTTCTTGCAGGCTTTGTTCATTTCTTTTTCTTCTTTTTTCTTTTGGTTTCTCTTCTCGCTTCATTTTATTCATTTGATCCTCAATCGCTGATACTCTTTCTTCCAGTTGATCGAGTCGGTTACTGAAGCTTGTGCATTTGTCACGTATTTCTCGTGTCATGGTTTTCATCTCTGTCATTTTGTTTATGACCTTCTCTGCATTAATTAGTCTAGCTGTCAATTCTTCCACTCTTTTTTCAAGATTTTTTAGTTTCTTTGCGCTGGTACATAATTCCTCCTTTAGCTCTGAGAATTTGATGGACTGAAGCCTTCTTCTCTCATCTCGTCAAATCATTCTCTGACCAGCTTTGATCCGTTGCTGGCGATGGGCTGCGCTCCTTTGCAGGGGGAGATGCACTCTTATTTTTTGAATTTCCAGCTTTTCTGCCCTGCTTTTTCCCCATCTTTGTGGTTTTACCTGTCTCTGGTCTTTGATGATGGTGATTACTGATGGGGTTTTGGTATAGGTGTCCTTCCTGTTTGATAGTTTTCCTTCTGACAGTCAGGACCCTCAGCTGTAGATCTGTTGGAGATTGCTTGAGGTCCACTCCAGACCCTGTTTGCCTGGGTATCAGCAGCAGAGGTTGCAGAAGATAGAATATTGCTGAACAGCGAGTGTACCTGTCTGATTCTTCCTTTGGAAGCTTCCTCTCAGGGGTGTACTCCACCCTGTGAGGTGTGGGGTGTCAGACTGCCCCTAGCAGGAGATGTCTCCCAGTTAGGCTACTCAGGGATCAGGGACCCACTTGAGCAGGCAGTCTGTCCCTTCTCAGATCTCAACCTCCGTGTTGGGATATCCACTGCTCTCTGCAAAGCTGTCAGACAGAGTCGTTTGCATCTGCAGAGGTTCTGCTGCTTTTTTTTGTTGTTATTTATCTGTGCCTGTCCCCAGAGGTGGAGTCTACAGAGTAGGCAGGTTTCCTTGAGCTGCTGTGAGCTGCACCCAGTTCGAGCTTCCCAGCGGCTTTGTTTACCTACTTAAGCCTCAGCAATGGCGGGCGCCCCTCCCCCAGCCTCGCTGCTGCCTTGCGGTTAGATCGCAGACTGCTGTGTTAGCAATGAGGGAGGCTCCATGGGCGTGGGACCCTCCCGGCCAGGTGTGGATATTTCCTGGTGTGCCCGTTTGCTTAAAGCGCAGTATTGGGGTGGGAGTCACCCGATTTTCCAGTGTTGTGTGTCTCAGTTCCCCTGGCTAGGAAAAGGATTCCCTGCCCCTTGCGCTTCCCAGGTGAGGCGATGCCTCGCCCTGCTTCAGCTCTCGCTGGTCGGGCTGCAGCAGCTGACCAGCACCGATTGTCCGGCACTCCCCAGTGAGATGACCCCAGTACCTAGTTGAAAATGCAGAAATCACCGTCTTCTGTGTCGCTCGCGCTGGGAGTTGGAGACTGGAGCTGTTCCTATTCGGCCATCTTGCTCTGCCCCCCCCCAATTTTGCTTCTTACTGTCTCTTGAGTCAGTGTATTTTTTCATTATCTCCAGCATCTCTACATCTCTAATCTGGACCATTCTACTACCTTACTAACTAGTTTATCCTAGTTTGATTATTCTCTCCTCCAATTTATTCTCCACATTCCTTCAAATGTCATTAATTCATTTAGTCATCAAAAAATATTTATTGAGTGTCTACTATGTATCAAGTACATGGGATATAGCAGTGAACAAAACAGACAAAAATTTCTATTTTCACTGGGTTTACATTTTAATGAGACAGAGACACACTAAAAATAATATGCAAAATACTAATAGTGTCAGAGATTCACTTCCAGCATGTTGAATTAAGGAAGTTAACAGATCTCCAAAAGCAGCTACTATAAAGCTGGAGAAAAACGTCAAAAACAATTATTTCAGTGCTCTGGAAAGCTACCAAAGGAACAATAGGGTGACCAATCATCCTGATTTCCTTGGTACTATCCCAGTTTTAGTGCTAAAAATCCTGTATTCCAGGAAATCCCTCCCCAGAATGCAAAAAAGTCTCATTTTTCATCAATGGTTGCTCAAGTTTTAGGGCAAAGGTACCAAACCCATACCCGGTCTCCCAAAATAAGAGTTGAAAGCAATACTGTTTTTAGTGTCAAGTGGATATGGCATAGATGCCCATAGTCACTGTCACCGTTTTTTGTTTGTTTGTTTGTTTTGTTTTCTTTTGAGATGGAGTCTCACTCTGTTGCCCAGGCTAGCGTGCAATGGTGTGATCTCGGCTCACTGCAGCCTCCGCCTCCCTGGTTCAAGTGATTCTCCTGCCTCAGCCTCCTGAGTAGCTGAGATTACAGGTGCGCACCACCATGCCCGGCTAATTTTTGAATTTTTACTAGAGATGGGGTTTCACCATGTTAACCAGGCTGGTCTCGACCTCCTGACCTCAGATGATCCACCTGCCTCATCCTCCCAAAGTGCTGGAATTACAGGCATAAGTCACTGCGCCTGGCCCTGTTACTGTTTTTAACCCTGACCACTCATGATGGCAACCATGATTTGCAGTTCACAATAATGGATTATCCATTGTTGCATCACTCCAAGGGATGCAACTTAAGTGTGCAATTTCTGAGCATTGCAATCATGAACAGTTAACATTGTATCTTTGACTTTGCCTGTGGATTACCTGGTGTGATTTGTATGGAGATAGGGCTACTTTGATTTTTAACATTATAAATATGCTAACCATGTGTTCTAAGTGCTCAGATAAAAGGAGAATGATTACATACTAACCCCAGCTTGACCCAGAAATTACCAAAAAAGAAGGCTAAGTGACCATGTTGTTAATAATAGATAGAAGGACACATACAACTTGCATTAGGGAGGTAAACAACCAAAACAGAGCATACTGGGCAATAAGCAGAAAACAAGTTGGGACTAGGCACGGCAGAGACGGATATGAAACCATGTATGGAAACTGAATCTCACAGTCCAGGGTGAGATGGATAAGTACTATAAACCAAAGAAAAGTTTTTGATCTTCCCCAAAGACACTAATGTTAACTCAAAATTGATGGCCACTGATTTAACCTAAATATGCCACATGCACAAACATGTATCATTGTATCATTCATACATGAAACTGAATAAAGTTACTTTCCTGTTTAAGAGGTTGCAACTTAAATGTCCTGTGGGTGAACAAAAGGGGAAATCTGGGTATGAGATGTGCTTCCCTCATACAGTGTAGCTCTGATTTTGTCAGATTTTACCAGAAATCAAGCTTTGTACGGTAGTATATCAAGTGACTTGTCAAATCACTGTTTCTCCTACATTTTAGGTACTTTGATTTGAAAAAATGGAATTTCAAATCACCTTCTTGATTTCTACGATGATCAAAATGAAACCGCAGAAAATATAAAACAAAAAAGATTGTTGATATCTTGTCTAAAAACAAACTAAACTTTGCTCATCTATTTGCATATTCAGCAGACAGTACAAATGTAAATTTTGGAAATCAGACAGCTTTAGAACGCCAAATAAAATGTCACCAGAAAAGAACAGTCAAATTAAATAAAACTTTCTCAGTTTCCTTACCAAACCACTAACTTATTTGGAATTCAATTCTGATTTCACAATTACAAGTTATTTCTGTAATTTAAAGCCATTTTCTCTAAGAAAGAGAGGGTTAACTTATGATGGCATCCAATATGGTTTGCAGTGTTTAAAAATGATGGACATTCTAGACATGAATAAACCTATATGATTAATTTATAGATGCTGAAAACCTGATTGACAAACAGCTGGTCTACCAAAAGCAGCCTGACACTATAAAGTGAATGAACATTTTTCAGGAGCTGGAAACTAATTCCTACAAGTCTAAAAACCTGATGTTTTTGCTTAATAAAATATATATATTCCATACTCAAACACTTTTGAGAGGACATTTTAGCTTTTACATTTAAGTCTTTGATAAATTTGTTTTAATTTTTGTACATACTGGGAGGTAGGGGTTCAATTTCATTCTTTTTTTTTTTTTGAGAGGGAGTCTTGCTCTGTCGCCCAGGCTGGAGTGCAGTGGCCGGATCTCAGCTCACTGCAAGCTCCGCCTCCAGGTTTACGCCATTCTCCTGCCTCAGCCTCCCGAGTAGCTGCGACTACAGGCGCCCGCCACCTCGCCCGGCTAGTTTTTTGTATTTTAGTAGAGACGGGGTTTCACCGTGTTAGCCAGGATGGTCTCGATCTCCTGACCTCGTGATCCGCCCGTCTCGGCCTCCCAAAGTGCTGGGATTACAGGCTTGAGCCACCGCGCCAGGCCTCAATTTCATTCTTTTGCATGTGGATATCTAGTTGTCCTTGCACCATTTGTTGAAAACACCATTCTTTCCCCTGTTGAATTGTCTTGGCACCCTTGTTGAAATCAGTGGACCATAAATGTGAGAGTTTATTTCTGGACTCTCAATACTATTCTATTGATTGATATCTTTAGCCTCATGCCAGTACCACACTATCTTCATTACTATAGTTGTGTAGTTAGTTTTGAAATAAGAAAGTGTGAATCCTCCAACTTTGTTCTTTTTCAAGATTGTTTTGGCTATTCTGGGTCCTTGGAATTTACAGATGAATTTTAGGATCAGCATATCAAAATCTGCAACAAAGCAAGCTGGGATTTTTATAAAACATGGCATTGAATCTGTAGATCAATTTGGGGATTATTGCCATCTTAACAATAATAAGTCTTCTGATCCATGATCGTATGCTTTTTCATTTTTTAGGTCTTTAATTTCTTTTTTGTTTTTCTGAGACAGGGTCTCACTCTGTCATGCAGTCTGGAATGTAGTAAAAGAGGTTTGTGCCACTACACTCAGCTAATTAATTTTTGTTTGTTTGTTTGTTTTTTGAGACGGAGTCTTGCTCTGTCGCCCAGGCTGGAGTGCAGTGGCACCATCTTGGCTCACTGCAAGCTCCGCCTCCCAGGTTCATGCCATTCTCTTGCCTCAGCCTCCAAGTAGCTGGGACTACAGGCGCCCACCACCATACCTGGCTAATTTGTGTGTGTGTGTGTGTGTTTTTAGTAGAGATGGGTTTTCACCATCTTAGCCAGATGGTCTCAATCTCCTGACCTTGTGATCCACCCACCTCGGCCTCCCAAAGTGCTGGGATTACAGGCGTGAGCCACTGCGTCCAGCCCCCCCCTTTTTTTTTTTTGACACAGAGTCTTGCTCTGTCACCCAGGCTGGAGTGCAGTGGTATGATCTTGGCTCACAGCAACCTCTGCCTCTAGGGTCCAAGCAATTCTCCTGCCTCAGCCTCCCGAGTAGCTGGGATTACAGGCATGTGCCACCACGCTCTGCTAATTTTTGTATTTTTAGTAAAGATGGGATTTCACCATGTTGGCTAGGCTGGTCTCAAACACCTGACCTCAAGTGATCCACCCATCTCACCTCCCAAAGGATTACAAGCATGAGCCACCATGCCTGGCCTAAATTTTTTTATAAAGACGAAGTCTCACTATGTTGCCCAGGCTGGTCTCAAACTTCTGAGCTCAAGTGATCCTCCCACCTGGGCCTTTCAAAGTGCTAGGATTACAGGTGTGAACCGCTGCCTGTGGCCTTAATTTCTTTTGACACTTTTTTGTAGTTTTCAGTGTACAAGTCTGCTCTTCTTTTGTTAAATTTACTCCTATGTATTATTCTTCTTGATGCTATGGTAAATTGAATAATCTAAAATTTTATTTTCAATTTGTTCATGACTAGTATATAGAAATCCTGTTGAGTTTTGTATGTTGGTCTCATATCCCCAACCTCACTGAACTCACTTAAAAGTTCTAGCATTTGTAGTATATTCCTCAAGATTTTCTACATACTAGATTATGTTACTTGCAAATAGAGACAGGTTTACTTCTTCATTTCCAATCCGGATGCCTTTTTCTCCTTTGCCAAAACTCTCACTAAAACCTCTAATATCATGTTGAATAAAAGTGTTGAGATGAGACAAGCACGTTTTGTTTCTCATCTTAGGTGGAAAGTTTTCGATCTTTCACTATTAAGAGTCATGTTACAATAGCTATGGGTTTTTCACAGTTGTCCTTTATGAGGTTGAGAAAGTTTCTTTAATTCTTAGTTTGTTTAGTTCTTCTATCATTGAGGTGGTGAATTTTGTCAAATACTTTGTCTACATCTATTGAGATGATCACGTGGTTTTTGTCCTTTATTCTATTGATATGGGTATTACATTAATTGATTTTGGGTATTAAAACAGTCTTGTAATCCTGGGACGAATCCCACTTGGTCATGGTGTATAATCCTTTTTAAATGTTGCTGGATTACTTTCCTAGTATTTTGCTGAGGATTTTTGTTTCTATTTTCATAAGGAATTTTTGGTCTTTCGTTTCCTTTACTTGCTATGACTTTGTCTGGTTTTGGTGTCAGAGTAATACTGCCTTATAAAATCAGTTAGGAAGTATTCCTCCTTTTTTATTTTTGGAAGAATTTGTAAAGGGACTGCTATTCATTCTTTAAGTATTTGGTAGAATTTACCAGTGCAGCTCTTTTTTTTTTTTTTTTTTGAGACGAGTTTCGCTCTTGTTGCCCAGGCTGGAATGCAATGGCACGATCTTGGCTCACAGCAACTCCTCCTCCTGGGTTCAAGCAATTCTCCTGCCTCAGCCTCCTCAGTAGCTGGAATTACAGGTGTGCGCCACCATGCCTGGCTAATTTTGTATTTTTAGTAGTGACGGAGTTTCTCCATGTTGGTCAGGCTGGTCTCAAACTCCCGACCTCAGGTGATCTGCCTGCCTCGGCCTCCCGAAGTGCTGGGATTACAGGCTTGGGCCACTGCGCCCGGCCCAGTGCAGCCTTTTTTTGTGAATACTTTTAAAATTGCTAATTTAATCTGTTTACTAATTATAGGTATTCAGATTTTCTCTTACATCAGTTATAGTTTGTGTCTTCTTAGTAATTTGTCCATTTCATCTAAGTTATCTAATTTGTTGGTATACAGTTGTTCATAGTACTCCCTTATAACCCTTTTTATTTTGAAAAGTTGGTAGTAATGTCCTCTCTTTCATTCTTGCTTTTAGTGAATTGACTTTTCTTTCTTTTTTTTTCCCCCTTGGCCAGTCTTGCTAAATGTTTTCAATGTTCTTACTCTTTTCAAAGAACTGATTTTTTTGTTTTGTTGATTTTCTCTATTTTTTTCTATTCTTTATTTCATTCATTTCCATCCTAATCTTTATTATTTTCTTCTACTTGCTTTGAATTTATTTTACTCTTCTTTTCTAGTTTCTGACAGTGGAAGATTAAGCTATTGATCTGAATCTTCTTTTTTTAATGTAGGTGGTTATAGCTACAAATAATATGTTAGCTGCATTTCATAAATTTCAATATGTTGTGTCTACATTTTCATTTATCAGAGTATTTTGTAATTCTGTGATTTCTTCTTTGGCTCATTATTTAGGAATGTGTGATTTAATTCCCACAAATTTGTGAATTTCTCAATTTCTCTCTGTCATTAATGTCTACTAATTTTACTCCATATTGATCAGAAAACACACTTTGTGTGGTTTTAATATTTTAAAATGTATTAAGGCTTGTTTTATTGCCTAACACATGGTCTATCCTGGAAAATGTTCCATGTGCACTTGAAAAAAATGCATGTGCTTTTGTTCTTTGGTGTGTTCTCTCCATATGATCTGTTAGCTCTAGTTGTTTATAGCGTTTTCCAAGACTTTCATTTTCTTTGATCTTTTGCCTAATTTTCCTATCCATTAGTATCATCATTATTTTTGAGATGGAGTCTTGCTCTGTCACCCAGGCTGGAGTGCAGTGGCATGATCTCAGCTCACTGCAACCTCCGCCTCCTGCGTTCAGGCGATTCTCATGCCTAAGCCTCCCGAGAATCTGGGACTATGAGTGTGTGCCACAACACTTGGCTACTTTTTGTACTTTTAATAGAGACAGGGTTTCACCACGTTGGCGAGGCTGGTCTTGAAATCCTAATCTCAAGTGATCCGCCTGCCTCGGCCTCCCAAAGTGCTGGGATTACCAGCAGTGAGCCACCTCACCCGGCTGACTATCTATTATTGAAAGTGGGGTACCGAAGTCTCCAGTTGTTATTGTTGATTTATTTAATTTCTCCCTTTACGTCTTGTTTTTTGCTTCTTGTATCTTTGGGGCTCTGTTGTTAAGTGCATATAAGTTTATACTTGGTGTATTTTTTGATGGGTCAATTCTTTATTTATATAAATATCCTTTGTCAATAGTAATGACTTTTGTCTGATATTAGTATACCCCCTCTAGCTTTCTTACAGTTGCTGTTTGCATGATATATCTCTGTCATCCTTTGACTTTTAGCCTATTAGTATCTTTGAATCTAAAGTGTGTGTCCTCCAGTAGACAGCATATAGTTGGATCTTGTTTTATTTTGTCCAGTCTGACATTCTATGCCTTTGGATTAGATTCTTTAGTCCATCTAATTTAAATTTTATTATTGATATAGTTGGATTTACATTGCGATTTCACACTTTGTTTTCTATATATCCCATGTCCTTTCTATCCCTGTATTCCTTCTTTACTGCTCTCTTTTGCACAACATGAATATTTTCTAACATAACTATTTCATTCCTTTGATGATCTTTTTCACTGTATTTTTTGGGTTTTTTATTTTTTATTTTTATTTTTTTAGTGGTTGCTCTAGGGCTTCTTGTGTACATCTAAACTTATCAGAATTTACTTTACATTTATACCAGCTTAATTCCAGTGACATGTATAATAAGCATAATCCTATATAGCTCTATTCTCTCTTCCCCCTTTTTGCTGTGTTATACATATTACATGTATGTGTGTTCCAAACCCAAATATACAGTGTTATAGTTGTTAGAATATGTAATTTTGGCTGAGTGCAGTGGCTCACACCTGTAATCCCAGCACTTTGGGAGGCCGAGGCGGGTGGATCATCTGAGGTCAGGAGTTTGAGACCAGCCTAGCCAACATGGCAAAACCCTGCTTCTACTAAAAATACAAAAATTAGCTGGGTGTGGTGGTGCGTGCCTGTAATCTAGTTACTCAGGAGGCTGAGGTAGGAGAATCGCTTGAACCCGGGAGATGGAGGTTGCAGTGAGTCGAGATTATGCCAGTGCATTCCAGCCTGGGAGACAAAGCGAGACTCCATCTCAAAAAAAAAAAAAAAAAAAAAAAAAAAAAGAATATACAATTTTGTGTCCACTAATGAAGCTGAGGAAAGAAAACAGGTATATATTATGAAGTTTACTTTTTATTGACCATTTCTGGTTCTCTCCATTTGATCCTGTGGATTTGAGTACCACTTAGCATCATTTTTTTACTCTAATACAACTTGCTCCCACCCACCTCTGTTGTGCTCTTATTGTCAAATATATGCCATTTTTATGTTATAGGTACAACAATATAATTATACACATATTGTTTAATAAAATGATTTTTAAATTAAGAGAAGAAATGAGATGAAATATGCATTGATACTGTCTCTTATAATTACATATTTATAAAATTACCTTTATTGGTGCCTTTGTTTTTTCAAGTAGGTTCAAATTACCATCTGGGGTCTTACATTCAGCCTGAAGAACTTCCTTTAGTATTTCTTGTAAAGTAAGCCTGCTAGACCGTATCCTGGGTCATAAAACAAAACACATTTGGTAGAATTGAGATTTTCTTGACTGTAATAAAGAACTAAAGTAAAAATCAATTCCAGAAAGATACAAACAAAAGAAAAAAACTCTCCAAGCTCTTGAAAATTCAGCAGCAGATTTCTATACAATCAATGAATCAAAGTGGAAATTTGAAAGTAAATTTGAAATTATTTTGAATGAATTAAAATGAAAAGACAACATATCAAACTCTGTTGGATGTAGCTAAAGCAGTGCTAAAAGGGAAATGCCTGTTTACATTGTTTGCCCATTTTCTACATGATTGCCCTATTCTTAATTATCTGCAGGAATTCTTCTTTAAAAATTTTATTTATTTATTTATTTATTTATTTTAGAGACAGGGTCTTACTCTGTCACCAAGGCTGGAGTGCAGTGGTGTGATCATAATTCACTGCAGCCTCAAATGGGGCTCAGGGGATCCTCCTGCCTTTCAAGTAGCTGGGACTATAGGTGCATGCCACCATGCCAAGTTAATTTTTCAAATTTTTTTGTAGAGATAGGATCTCAGTATGTTGCCCAGGCTGATCTTGAACTTCTGGCCTCAAACAATCTTCCTGCCCCAGGCTACCAAAGTGCTGGAATTACAAGCATGAGCCACCACGCCCAGCCAATTTACAGAAATTCCATATATATTTTGAATAGAAGTAAGCCCTTTGTCAGCTATCTAATTTACAAATATAGTTTCCCATTCTGTGTCTTGCTTTTTATTATCTTAATAGCATCCTATAATAAAAATAATTTATTGAATTTAATTTAGTCCACTTTATCAGCTCTTCTTTTATGGTTAATGCCTTGTTTTTTTTGTTTTGTTTGTGTGTGTGTGTGTGTGTGTTTTTTTTTTTTTTTTTTTGAGATGGAATCTCCCTGTGTCACCCAGGCTGGAGTACAGTGGTGTAATCTCGGCTCACTGCAACCTCAGCTTCCCAGGTTCAAGCAATTGTCCTGCCTCAGTCTCGCGAGTAGCTGGGATTACAGGCGTTCACCACTACACCCAGATAATTTTTGTATTTTTAGTAGAGACGGGGTTTCACCATGTTGGCCACGCTGGTCTCGAACTACTGACCTCAAGTGATCCACCCACCTTAGCTTTTCAAAGGGCTGGGATCACAGGCGTGAGCCATCATGACCAGCTGGTTAGTGCCTTTTGTTCCATTTATTTATTTATTTATTTATTTTTCTTTAAGTCCATTTAAAGAAATCATTGCTTCTGCTAAGGTCGTAAAGATATTCTCCTTTGCTTTCTTGTAGAAGTTTTATCGATTTACTGTTCTCATTTAGATCCACAATACATCTGAAAATTATATGTATTACGTATATCTCTGTGTGTGTACAGATATATATATACACACACACACATATATATATAGTGTGAAGTAAGAGATCAAGATTTATTAATTATTGTATACAGGAATACCCAGTACATTTAACACCATTTACTAAAAAGATCGTTTTGCCCCATTTTATTTATTTATTTATTTATTTATTATTTATTTATTTATTTTTTTGAGGCGGAGTCTCGCTCTGTCGCCGGACTGGAGTGCAGTGGCCGGATCTCAGCTCACTGCAAGCTCCGCCTCCTGGGTTTACGCCATTCTCCTGCCTCAGCCTCCCAAGTAGCTGGGACTACAGGCGCCCGCCACCTCGCCCGGCTAGTTTTTGTATTTTTAGTAGAGACGGGGTTTCACCGTGTTAGCCAGGATGGTCTCGATCTCCTGACCTCGTGATCCGCCCGTCTCGGCCTCCCAAAGTGCTGGGATTACAGGCTTGAGCCACCGCGACCCCATTTTATTTATTATCATGTTTATCATAAATCAGATGGCTATATATATGTGAATGTGTTTCTGGCCATTTTCTTTTCCATTAATCTATTTGTCTTTTTGTGTGCAAATACCACACTGTTTTAATTACTACAGGTTTACAATAGGTCTTGATGTGTTACAGTATAAGTCGTCCAGCCTTGTTCTTCAAGATCATCTTGGCTATTTGGCTGTTTGCATTTCCACATAAATATTAGAATCAATGTGTTAATTTCTTAATGGAATCAAAACAACCTATTGAGATTCTGATTGCCATTGCATTGAGTTTATAGATCCATTTGGGAATAATTGACATCTTCATCTTATTGATTCTT
Organism: Trachypithecus francoisi; assembly: GCF_009764315.1. NCBI lineage: Eukaryota > Metazoa > Chordata > Mammalia > Primates > Cercopithecidae > Trachypithecus > Trachypithecus francoisi. The sequence goes on along the minus strand of NW_022681471.1, from coordinate 23,381,869 downwards.
ATACTCTATCAACATGGTATATATGGTATATTCCTCTGTTTTTAAAGTCATTATTCGAAAAAGATACTTGCACGTGCATGTTTATAGCAGCACAATTCACAATAGCAAAATTGTGAAACCAACCCAGATGCCCATCAATCAATGAATGGATAAAGAAATTCTGATATATATATATGATAGCATATATAGATATGATAGCATATATATGAAGGAATACTATGCAGCCATAAAAAGGAATGAATTAACAGCATTTGGAATGACCTGGATGAGATTAGAGACTATTATTCTAAGTGAAGTAACTCAGAATGGAAAACCAAACATTGTATGTTCTTTCTGATATGTAGCAGCTAAGCTATGAGGACACAAAGGCATAAGAATGATACAGTGGACTTTGGGGACTTGGGGGAAAAGGGGGAGGGGAGTGAGGGATAAAAGACAACAATATGGTGCAGTGTATACTGTTTGGGTGATGGGTGCACCAGGTTCTCACAAACCTCCACTAAAGAACTCACTCATGTAACCAAATACCACCCATACCCCAATAACTTATGGAAAAATAAAATTAAAAAATAAAATACTTTTAAAATGAAATTTTAATGAATTTTCTCAATATTTTGTTTTTAGTATAAAGCTCTTGGATATCCTTTGTTAGATTTTTCCCCCTAATTATTTGATTTTTTGATACTATTGCAAATGGTATCTTAAAAATTTCGACCAGGTGTGGTGGCTCACACCTGCAGTCCCAGCACTTTGGGAGGCTGAGGTGGGTGGATCACCTGAGGTCAGGAGTTCAAGACCAGCCTGGCCAATATGGCGAAACCCCATCTCTACTAAAAATACAAACATTAGCTGGGCGTGGTGGAGGGTGCCTGTATTCCCAGCTACTTGGGAGGCTGAGGCAGGGAGAATTGCTTGAACCTGGGAGGAGGAGGTTGCAGTGAGCCAAGATTGTGCCACTGTACTCCAGCCTGGGTGACAGAGCGAGACTCCATCTCAAAAAAACAATGTTTTTTTCATTATATTTATTTAATGCTGACATATAGAAGTATACTTGATCTGTTTTTAAAAGATAAGCCTATCTAGCAGCCTTGCTGAATTGCTCATTAATTTAATAGATTTTCTGTAGATTCTTCTGGATTTTCTTTGTGCACAATCATATTGTCTACAAATACTAGTTTTATTCTTTCCTATCATGTACTCTTTATTATTCCTTTTTCCTGTCTTATTGCACTGGCTAGGACACCAAGTTTAATGTTGAGCAGAAGTGGTAATAACACTTTCCCATTCCAGATCTCAGGAAACAATGTTCAAATAATTCATCATTAAAGAAAATGTGATACATTCAAACCATGGAATACTATGCAGCCATAAAAAAGAATGAGATCATGTATTTTGCAGGAACATGGATGGAGCTGGAGGCCATTATCCTTAGCAAACTAATACAGAAACAGAAAACCATATACTGCATGTTCTCACTTAAAGTGGGAGCTAATGATAAGAACTTATGAACACAAAGAAGGAAACAATAGACACTGGGGTCTACTTGAGGAGAGAGGGTGGGAGGAGGGAGATGAGCAGTAAAGATAACTATTGGGTACTGGGCTTAATACCTGGATGAGTAAATAATATGTACACCAAACCTCCGTGACACACATTTACCTGTGTAACAAACCTTCACATGTACCCCCAAACCTAAAATATACGTTAAAAAAATTAAAACATAAATAAAAATTAGTCCTTAAGTGATGTTTAATGTTGATTTTTTGTGGATATACTTTATAAGATTAAAAGCATTCCTTTGTATTACTAATTTGCTATGAGTATTTTTTCTAATCACGAATGAATGTTGTATTTAAAATTTGGCATCTATCAAGATGGTCATAAGATTTATTCCTTTTTCTGTTTATATTGTAAATATATTTATTAATTTTAAAATGTTAACTTTTACATTCCCAGAATAAATTCATCTCGTTTCTGATATATTATTCTTTGTATGTAGCTCTTGGTTTCTTTGATAATGTTGTATTTAGGAATTTTGAATCTATGCTCATGAGATAATTTTCTGTAATTTCCTTTTCTTATAATCCTTGTCAGGTTTTGAGGAAAATGTCATTTTGGCCTCATAAAAATAATTTAGATGTGTTCATTTTTTTCTGTTCTCTGAAAGTGCTTGTGAAGATTAACTTTCTTTTTTTCCTTAGATTTCTAGAAGCATTCACTTGTACAGCCATCCAGGTTCTGGGGTTTTCTTTGGGAAGGTGCTTAATAAGGTAGTTCAATTTCTGTAATGGATAACTAGATTTCCTATTTTTTCTTGTGTCAATATCTTAGTTCATTCCTGCTGCTATAACAAAATACCTTAGACTGGATAATTTATAAACAACAGAAACTTATTTTTCACAGTTCTGGAAGATGGGAAGTCCAAGATCAAGGCACCAGCAGATTTTTTGATTCTTTTTTGTTTTTTCTTTTTTTTTGTTTTTTTGAATTTTATCAATGAATGGGTTACTGGTTTATTAATATTTAAACATTTTCCTTAGGCAAACATTAAAGCAATTGCCATTAAGTATAGGCTTTAGGAATAACCTGCTCCTGGATACAATAAATATAATTGTTGTCTGGGACAGTAGCATTTTTTTTTTAATTGTTATTATACTTTAAGTTCTAGGGTACATGTGCACAACGTGCAGGTTTGTTACATATGTATACACGTGCCATGTTGGTGTGCTGCACCCATTTAATTCATCATTTACATTAGGTATATCTCCTAATGCTATCCCTCCCCCATCCCCCGTCCCCACAATAGGACCCGGTGTGTGATATCATCCAAGAGAACTTCCCCAAACTAGTAAGGCAGGCCAACATTCAAATTCAGGAAATACAGTGTTCTTTTTTGTTTTTTTCATTTTTATTAATTCATTTTCACAGACATCACCCATTAGAGCAGATTTGACGTCTGGTGAAGGCTTGCTCTTTACTTCCTAGATGGCAAGATCTTGTTGCTGTGTCCTCACATGGTGGAAGAGATGAAAGGGCTAGACAACTCTCTGAAGCCTCTTTATATAATCATTAATCTCATTCATGTGGGCTCTGCCCTCCATGTGTTAATCATATCCTAAAGGCCCCATCTCTCAATACTATCATACTGGCAATTGTTTCAACATATGAATTTTGGGGAACACATTCAGACTATAGCAGTCACTTGTGGTAAGTTTTGTGACTTTTTTTTTTTTTTTTTAGATGAGGTCTTGCAATGTTGCTCAGGTTGGACTTAAACTCTTGTACTCAGCAATCCTCCTTCCTCAACCTCCTGAGTAGCTGGGACTACAGGTGTGCACCACCGTACCCAGCTTTAAGTTGTGTTTCTTGAGCAATTCATTCTTTCATACAAATTGTCAAGTTTATTGGCCTTAAATTTTGTTCATTATATTCTGATATTATTTTTTCATGTTTATAGGACCTATAGTGATGTAGGCTTTTTTATTCTCATATTGGTGATTGGTGTTTTTTCTCTCTTTTTCTTTGATTAATCTTTCTAGAGGGCTATAAAACTTATTATCCTTTTCAGAAAACCAATTTGTCTTTAATGATTTTTTTCGATTGCATATTAGTTTTTTAGTTAATTAATTATTTTTCTTTATCATTTCATTCTTTCTTCTTTTTTGGTATCTATTTGCTATTCGTTTTCTAGCTTCTTGAGATAGAAGACTAGATTACTGGTTTTCAGCTTTTCTTCTTTTCTAATGTATGCATTTGAGGCTATAAATGTCTTTTTAAGCATTGCTTGATTCTGGAAGTTTTGAAATGTTGTATGCTCATAATCATTCAGTTAAAATGTTCTCAAATTTCCATTGTGATTTACCGTCTGACCCATTCGTTATTTAGAAATATGTTGCTTACTTTCCACATAGTTGAGAATCCCCCTTCCTTCCTTCCTGCCTTCCTTCCTGCCTTCCTTCCTGCCTTTCCTTTTTTTTTTTTTTTGAGACAAGGTCTCACACTGTCGCTCAGGCTGGAGTGCAGTGGCATCATTTCTGCTCACTGCAACCTCTCCCTCCTGGGCTCAAGTGACCCTCCCACCTCAGCCTCCTGAGTAGCTGGCACTACAGGTGTGCACCATCACACCCAGCTAATTTTGGGTAGAGATGGGGTTTTGCCATGTTGCCCAGGCTGGTCTTGAACTCCTGAGCTCAAGCGATCTGCCTGCCTCGCTCTCCCAAAGTGCTGGTATTACAGGCGTAAGCCAAAGTGTCCAGTCAATAATTTCCTAGTCACCTTTGTGTTATGGATCTCTGGCTTGCTTTTATGGTGGTGAGAGAACATACTCTGAATAATTTGAATCCTTTGAAATTTGTTGATACTCACTTTAGGACCTAGTATATGGTCAATTTTGGTAAATGTTACATTTGTATTTGAAAATAATGCATATTCTGTCATTGAGTAGAGTGTTTATGTGTGTGTGTGTGTGTGTGTGTCGTGTGTGTGCATGTATATAACAAAATTAACCAACTTCCTCTCTGTCTCTCATTCCATATACAGTCATGTGCCATTAGGTGATTTTGTGGTTGTGTGAAATTATAGAGTATACTTACACAAACCTAGATGGTATAGCCTACTATATACTTAGGCTATAGTGTATAAACTATTGCTCCTAGGCTACAAATCTGTATAGCATTTTACTGTACTGAATACTGTAGGCAATTGTAACACAATGGTGAGTATCTGTCTATCTAAACATAGAAAAGGTACAGTAAAAAAACAAACAAACAAAAAACAGTTTAGGTCCAGCGCAGTGGCTCACGCCTGTAATCCCAGCACTTTGGGAGGCTGAGGCGGGCAGATCACCTGAGGTCAGGAGTTTAAGACCAGCCTGACCAACATGGAGAAACCCCATCTCTACTAAAAACACAAAATTTACTAAAAATACAAAATTAGCTGGGCATGGTGGCCATGCCTGTAATCCCATCTACTCGGGAGGCTGAGGCAGGAGAATCGCTTAAAACCCAAGAGGCAGAGGTTACAGTGAGCCAAGATTGCACCACTGCACTCCAGCCTTGGTGTCAAGAGCAAAACTCCATCTCAAAAAAAAAAAAAAAAAAAGTTTAAAAGAAAAAATGACACCAACATCCATGGCACTTACCGGATGAGTTTGCAGGATTGGAAGTTGCTCTGGGTGATTCTGTGAGTGAGTGGTGGGTAAATGTGAAAGTCAAGGACATTACTGTACACCACTGTAGACTTTGTAAACACTATACATTGAGGCTACACTAAATTTATTTTATTTTATTTTGTTTTTATTTATTTATTGAGACGGAGTTTGCCCAGGTTGGAGTGCAGTGGCGCAATCTCGGCTCACTGCAACCTCCGGTTCCTGGGTTCAAGCTTTTCTCCAGCCTCAGCCTCCTGAGTAGCTGGGATTATAGGTGCCTGCCACCACGTCCGGCTAATCTTGTATTTTTAGTAGAGACAGGGTTTAATCATATTGGTCAGGCTGGTCTCGAACTCCTGACCTCAGGTGATCCACCCACCTCAGCCTTCCAAAGTGTTGGGATTACAGGCATGAGCCACCATGCCTGGCCTTACTAAATTTATTTTTAAAAAGTAATTGTGCTGCGATGTTATGATGGCTATGCTGTCACTAGACAACAGGAAATTTTCAGCTAGTCCCGTTATAACCTCATGGGATCACCCTCATACATGTGGTCATTGTTGATCAAAATGCTGTCATGTATCACATGGCTCTCTCTATATATACTTTATATACAAAATGAGGGAGAAAGAGAGAGAGAAGATGGTTAATTTTGTTATTTAAATCTTTTGCGGCCGGGCGCGGTGGCTCACGCCTGTAATCCAGCACTTTGGGAGGCCGAGACGGGCGGATCACGAGATCAGGAGATCGAGACCATCCTGGCTAACACGGTGAAACCCGTCTTCTTAAAAAATACAAAAAAATTAGCCGGGCATGGTGGCGGGCGCCTGTAGTCCCAGCTGCTCGGGAGGCTGAGGCAGGAGAATGGCGTGAACCTGGGAGGCGGAGCTTGCAGTGAGCCGAGATCCGGCCACTGCACTCCAGCCTGGGCGACAGAGCAAGACTCCGTCTCAAAAAAAAAAAAAAAAAAAAAAAAAAATAATAATAATAATAAATCTTGTATTTTTTTTTTTTTTTTTTTTTGAGATGGAGTCTCACTCTTTCGCCAAGGCTGGGTGCAGTGGCACCATCTTGGCTCACTGCAAGCTCTGCCTCTCGGGTTCACGGCATTCTCCTGCCTCAGCCTCCCGAGTAGCTGGGACTACAGGTGCTTGTCACCACACCTGGCTAAGGTTACAGTGAGCCTGTATTTTTAGTAGAGATGGGGTTTCACCATGTTAGCCAGGATGGTCTCGATCTCCTGACCTCGTGATCCGCCCACCTCGGCCTCCCAAAGTGCTGGGATCATAGGCATGAGCCTCGGCGTCTGGCTTTATCTTCTTAATAATTTTTTGTTTCCTTGTTCTACCATCTGCTAAAAAGCAGCATTTATTTATTTATTTTTATTTATTTATTTTTTAGGATTTTATTAGAGTTTATTTTTTATTTTTTTATTATTATTATACTTTATGTTCTAGGGTACATGTGCACAACATGCAGGTTTGTTACATATGTATACTTGTGCCATGTTGGTGTGCTGCACCCATCAACTCGTCAGCACCCATCAACTCACAAACAAATTTACAAGAAAAAAACAAACAACCCCATCAAAAAGTGGGCAAAGGATATGAACAGACATTTCTCAAAAAAAGACATGCATACAGCCAACAGACACATGAAAAAATGCTCGTCATCACTGGCCATCAGAGAAATGCAAATCAAAACCACAATGAGATACCATCTCACACCAGTTAGAATGGCAATCATTAAAAAGTCAGGAAATAACAGGTGCTGGAGAGGATGTGGAGAAATAGGAACACTTTTACACTGTTGGTGGGATTGTAAACTAGTTCAACCATTGTGGAAAACAGTATGGTGATTCTTCACGGATCTAGAACTAGAAATACCATATGACCCAGCCATCCCATTACTGGGTATATACCCAAAGGATTATAAATCATGCTGCTATAAAGACACATGCACACGTATGTTCATTGCGGCACTATTCACATAGCAAAGACAGACTGAAATAACCCAAATGTCCATCAGTGACAGACTGGATTAAGAAAATGTGGCACATATACACCATGGAATACTATGCAGCCATAAAAAAAGCATTTATTTAAACTTTCTATGATGGTTGTGGATTTGTCTATTTCTCCTTTAGTTCCATTAATTTTTGCTTTATGTCTGTTATGGGTGCATGTAGCTTTAAAATGTGTTATATTTCCCTGGTGGATTGATTCTTTTATCACCATAAAATATTATTCTCTATCTCTAGTCATGTTTTGTCTGATATTATAAATAGTACAACAGTATCAGCTTTCTTGTGGTTAGTACTTGCAGGATATATCTTTCTCCATTCTTTTTCTTTTTTTTTTGAGACAAAGTCTCATTCTGTCGCCCAGGCAGATCGCAGTGGTGCAATCTCAGCTCACTGCAGCCTCCGCCTCCTGGGTTCACGCGATTCTCCTGCCTCAGCCAACCGAGTAGCTGGGATTACAGGCACACACCACCACGCCCAGCTAATTTTTTGTGTATTTTTAGTAGAGACGGGATTTCACTATGTTGGCCAGGCTGGTCTTGAACTCCTGACCTCGTGATCCGCCCGCCTCGGCCTCCCAAACTGCTGGGATTACAGGCTTGAGCCACCGCGCCTGGCCTACTTTCAACCTTATATTTAAGGTGTATATTCTGTAAGCTGTATGTAGTTGGGTTTTATCTTTATTCAGTCTAACAACTTTGATTTTTTGGTATATTTAATCCATTCACTTGAAATTAGTTTTATTTTTTATTTTTATTGTTTTTTTTGAGACAGATTCTCTTTCTGTCACCCATGTTGGGTGACACAGTGGTGCAAACACAGCTCACTGCAGCCTTGACCTCCTGTGCTCAAGTGATCCTCTCACCTCAACCTTCTGAGTAGCTGAGACCACAGGTACATGACACCATGCCTGGTTAAAATTTTTTTTTGTGTGTGGAGACATGGTCTCACCGTGTTGCCCAGGCTGTTCTTGAACCGCTAGGCTTAAGTGATCCTCCCGCTTTGGCCTCCCAAAGTGCTGAGATTACAGGTGTGAGCCTCCGCATCTGGCGTTTTGTTTTTCATTTTTTAGAAACGGTCTTACTCTGTTGCCCAAGCTGGAGTGCAATGGTGCCATCATTGGTCACTGTAACCTCGAACTCCTGGGATCAAGTGGTCCTCTTGCCTCAGTCTCCTGAGTAGCTGGGACTACAGGTGCGCACCATCACCCTGGCTAATTTTTTAGTTGTTGTTGTTGTTGTTGTTGTGTGTGTGCATGTGCGCATAGAAACAGGGTCTCACTATGTTGCCCAGGCTGGTCTTGAACTCCTGACTTCAAGTGATCCTCCCACCTCAACCTCCCAAAGCCCTGGGTTTATAGGTGTGAGCCATCACATCTGGCCCCCATTCACTTTTAAAACAGCTTTATTGAGATACAATTCATATGCCACTCAACTCACCCATTTAAAGTGTATATAATTCAATGGCTTTTAGTATAGTCACTGAGTTATGCAAGCATCACCACAATCAATTTTCGAACATTTTCATCACCAGTCCATTACTTTTAATTAGCAATATATTGGGGTTTTTAACTCCTACATATTTTTCTTTTTCTTTCTTTCTTTTTTTTTTTTTTTTTTTTTGAGACGGAGTCTCGCTCTGTCGCCCAGGCTGGATGTGCAGTGGCTCAATTTCACTCACCGCAAGCTCTGCCTCCCAGGTTCACGCCATTCTCCTGCATCAGCCTCCCAAGTAGCTGGGACTACAGGCATCTGCCACCATGCCCGGCTAATTTTTTGTGTTTTTAGTAGACACGGGGTTGCACCATGTTAGCCACGATGGTCTGGATCCTCTGACCTCATGATCCGCCTGCCTCAGCCTCCCAAAGTGCTGGGATTGCAGGCGTGAGCAACCGTGCCCGGCCAACTCCCACATATTTTTCTATTTGATCATACTATTTTATGTTTCCTTCATTTTCTTTTTCATTTTCTTTTAGATTAATCTTTTATTGTTGTTATTCAAGTTTTCTATTCTGTTAGCTGGTTGGTGTACATTTTTTTTTTTTTTACTTTTTAGTGGTTACCTTAGAGATTACACATGCATCTTCGACTTACTGGGGCCTAATACTAATTGTTTTTTCCCACTTTTCCAATAATATTTTAATCCAAAAGCTCTTTAACTTCAATACACCCTCACTTTCCATTATTGTGTTCACTGTTAAAAAAGAAAGAAAGAAGTTGACACATACACTTGCAAATTTCAGAGGTAGGACTAGGTTCAGATATGGCTGGATCCAGGAACTTAAATCCTATATCGATCTCTCTCCATCTATCATCTCTGCTTTATTCTTTTCTGGATTCATTTCAGATAAGCCATCTCACTGTTACATTAAGATAGCTTGGAATCTCAAGGCTTACATCCTGCTGTTTAGCAACCCCAATGAAAAAAGAATGCTTACATCACAATACTTTTGATTAATTTTAGGGCTGGTACTTGCTGGTTCTTATGGCATCATCTTTGGTCATATACCCCTCACCTAACCAGTCATCATGGTATTTTATTGGCCAGGTCAGTATATTGCATGCCCAACCCTGAAATTAGGGATTGGGATAAACCCTATCCAAATTCCATAGTGTTATCACGCGTTTTAATTCTATGAAAGTTTACTATTACTGCTATCTACAATCAAATTGATTTCTTTTTACCCACATGTTTATCTGTCCATTGCTCCTCATTCATTCCTGCATTTTTTATTGTCTATCTGGGATTAGTTCCCTTTTGCTTGAAGAACTCCACTCAGTTCAGGCTAGCTAACTATAAATTCATTCAGATTTTGTTTGCCCGAAATGTCTTTATGGTACCTTTATTTTTAAGAGTATTTTCACTGGCTGTGGACTTGTGATTTGCAGTCATTTTTTCGCACTGTAACAGTGCCATTACTTTGTGTTTCCTCTACCATTGTTTCTGCTGAGAAATCATGTTTTAAAAAATAATGTTTTGGCCGGGCGCAGTGGGTTACACCTGTAATCCCAGCACTTGGGAGGCTGAGGTGGGCGAGTCACCTGAGGTCAGAAGTTCGAGACCAGCCTGGCCAACATGGTGAAACCATGTTTAGTAGACTCTACTAAACCACCATGTTTAGTAGAGTCTACTAAAAATACAAAAATTAGCCAGGCGTGATGGCGGGTACCTGTAATCCCAGCTACTCAGGAGGCTGAGGCAGGATAATTGCTTGAACCTGGGAGGCAGAGGTAGCAGTGAGCCGAGATTGCACCATTGCACTCTAGCCTAGGCAACAAGAGCAAAACTCTGTCTCAATAAATAAATAAATAAATAAAAAGTTTTATTTGCAAAGTGCGTGACTAAAGTGGCATGGTGCTTACACTGTTTTATGTACCACCACTTTAGAACTGACACTTTTCACTCCAAATGTGTTATTAGTTACAAATGCACTCAACATTTAATATCCATATTTTTATAAAAAGTCTTACATAGTACATTGCTTTGGCATTCTGTGGCAATACGCTTCCATTTATAGAAATTTGAATTTACAAATCTACTTTTTCAAGTTCTTCAAAGTGAAACTCTTTAAGTATATATCTCTATATGCACTATTGTATGTGTGTGTGTTTGTGCGTGTGTGTGTGTGCATTACTGAGGCTTTTCAGAAACATCTTCTTTTGACCTCAGTCTTAACTTGCCCAAAAGCAACATTATCTGGCATTGTGTTCTCAACTTTCTACATCGTAACTGTTCCAATCATCCAGGATCAAAACTTTGAAATTATTTTGGAATCCTTCTTTTTCTCCATCTATTTCTTTTGATTTTGATTTTGATTTTGATTTTTTTTTTTTAGACAGGGTCTTGCTCTGTCACCCAGGTTGAAGTACAGTGACTCAATCTCGGCTCAGTGCAACCTCCATTTCCTGAGCTCAAGTAATTCTCCCACCTCAGCCTCCAGAGTGGCTGGGAATACAGGCATGCACCACCACACTTGGCTAATTTTTAAAAAATATAGTGAGACTGCTAGTTAGAATGGCGATCATTAAAAAGTCAGGACACAATAGATGCTGGAGAGGATGTGGAGAAATAGGAACACTTTTACACTGTTGGTGGGAGTGTAAATTAGTTCAACCGTTGTGGAAGACAGTGTGGCGATTCCTCAAGGATTTAGAACCAGAAATACCATTTGACCCAGCAACCCCATTACTGGGTGTATACCCAAAGGATTATAAATCATTCTACTATAAAGACACATGCACATGTATGTTTATTGTGGCACTATTCACAATAGCAAAGACTTGGAACCGACCCAAATGCCCATCAATGATAGACTGGATAAAGAAAATGTGGCACATATATACCATGGAATACTATGCAGCCATAAAAAAGGATGAGTTCATGTCCTTTGCAGGGACATGGATGAAGCTGGAAACCCTCATTCTCTGCAAACTAACACAAGAACAGAAAACCAAACACTGCATATTCTCACTCATAAGTGGGAGTTGAACAATGAGAACACATGGACACAGGAAGGGAAAGATCACACACCAGGGCCTGTTGGGAGGTAGAGGGGTAGGGGAGGGATAGCACTGGGAGAGATACCTAATGTAGATGATGGGTTGTTGGGTACAGCAAACTACCATGGCACGTGTATACCTATGTAACAAACCTGCACGTTCTGCACAGGTACCCCAGTACTTTAAGTATAATAATAATAAAAAATATATAGTGAGACAAGATCTCACTACATCGCCCAGTCTGGTGTCAAACTCCTGGGCTCAAGCAATTCTCCCACCTCAGCCTCCCAAAGTGCTGGGATTATAGGAGTGAGTCCTCATGCCTGGCCCCTCTATCTCTTTATATTGTAGCAAAGAATAAAGGGAACAGGCAACATAATTGGATCAGGAGAGATGCTTATGTTTCAACTATTTATATTGAAGTGTATAGAATAACACTGCATAGTAAAGCAAACTAGACCAAAAATGTGAATGTAAATCCATATTTCTAATAGTCTTCTTGATAATTAGAAAGACTTTTGGGCCAGGCATGGTGGCTCACGCCTGTAATCCCAGGACTTTGGGAGGCTGAGGCAGGAGGATTGCTTGAAGCCATGAGTTCAAGACCAGCCTGGCTAACATGGTGAAACCCTGTCTCTGCTAAAAATTAAAAAAATCAGCCAGGCATGGTTGTGCCCACCTGTAATCCCAGCTACTTGAGAGGCTGAGGCAGGAGAATTACTTGAACTTGGGAGGTGGAGGCTGCAGTGAGCCTATATCATGCCACTGTACTCCAGCCTGGGCAACAGAGTGAGACTCTTGTTTCAAAAAAAAAAAAACTTTTATCTGACTTTTTCATATCTAATTACAATGTTTCAGTCTTCACCAGGAAATAGAGATGAAGAAGCACTTATACTGGGAGAATGAGAAACATTTGCTTTGCCATTTTCTCGTTTGTTTGTGCTTACATTATTAGCATTCATTTCAATTCACGGGTTCCTTTTTTTGAGACGGAGTCTCACGCTGTTGCCCAGGCTGGAGTGCAGTGGTGCGATCTCAGCGCACTGCAACCTCTGCCTCCCGAGTTCAAGTGATTTTCCTGCCCCAACCTCCAGAGTAGCTCGGACTACAGGCCCACACCACCTTGCCCGGCTCACTTTTGTATTTTTAGTAGAGAAAGGGTTTTGCCATGTTGGCCAGACTGCTCTTGCACTCCTTGGCCTCCCAAAGTGCTAGGATTACAGGCATGAGCCACTGCACCCACCCTCCATGGTTCTTTTTAAAGGTCTGTTCAAATCATTTTTACATTATATTAGGATTGGTTTAGCTAAAATTAGATAATATACATGAATACATTTAACCCCTGTCTTTGTCTGTTCACAGTTCTGGAGTCTGGGGCTCCTAGATCAAGGTATGGGCAGGTTCAGTGTCTGTTAAAGGACTGATCTGCATTTCCAGGATGGTGCCTTGTTGTTGCATCCTCTGGAGGTGAGGAACCCTGTGTCCTCTCATGGTGGAAGGTGGAAGGGCAAAAGAATGCTCCCTTCAGCGTCAAGCTCTTTCATAAGGGTGCTAATCCCATTCATAAGAGCAGAGCCTCGTGACTTAATCACTTCCCAAAGGCCACACCTCTTAATATTGTTGCATTGAGAATTAAGTTTCAACATGAATTTTGGAGGGGACGCCATCATTTGAACCATAGCAATCCTCCACAGGTAAATTGCAAAAACCAAGGCGTGTGGTAGAGTACTACTGGCAAGCTGTTTGCTTTGTGGAACTCTCCCTCTTACTCAAGAATCCTCTAGGCCTTGTGTGTGATCATCTGATACACGGATTTGGGGAAGTTTCTGATGTCAATATGCACATTAAACGTTAGTAAAGCTGACTTTCACAATTTTATTTGAATTAGAAGAAATATAGGTAGAAGTTCTAGTGTTTTCTTATAGCACAAACGGAACATCTTGCATCTCCTCTGGGTGTATTATATATTCTGATGATCATTACTATCCACTCTGCTGTAATGATGACCCATAAATAGGGGAGCAGAATCTCACCACAGGTGGTCAGACAAAATGACAGTCTGCTTTCCATTCAATTTTTCCTATCCCAACTCTAAAGTCCTTGGTGCAGAGAAGAGGGCAGAGAGAGCAAGAGAGAAGGAAACTCCCTACTCTGTTCTAGACCCCTGTTGGAAACTTTTCCCTGCCCTATGAAAAGAGTGCTTTGAATGGAATCAAAGAGTGAAGCTTAGAAATCGGCATGATTGAATCTTAATTACTAAACTGAAATAGTGTTACTAAAGGAGACTGGAAACTTGTGGGAAAGGACTGAGATGCCTTTGAGACAAGTGCAAAGTGGAGAAGAAAGGAAAGTTCAAAATACAGCGGAATGGTAACTACATTAAAAGACAAAATCACAGGGAAATATCATAGTTTGGGACTCCAGAGGCATTCATGTGCAAGTACAAAGATCACAGAGTGAAGAAACCATGGAATAAACTGAGTCAGGCTAATGGAAGGAGGCATGGAAGTGGTGCCACTGTGGGGTATAACACAGATCTTTCATATGGACGGTGTGAACAGACTTGCCAAGGGCCATGGCCAGCCTGGCATAGGCAAGTGGTGGGGGTCATCTAACAATCCAAGCACAAACTTCCAGGTCAGGTACCTATTGAATTGGATCTTGGCTCTGCCACTCTAAGTATGTCGCTTAACTTATTTAAGCCTCAGTTTCCCGAGTTGTAGAGTGGAATTATAATAGCTCTTGTTTTATAGGGCTGCTGTGCAGCGTAAATAAGGGTAAACTGGCACATAGTGAATGCTCTAATAAATGGTAGTTAGAGTCATCGTGATCACCATCATACTCTTCATCATCAGATGGTGGAAGTTGCTTCTCTTTCTGCAGAAAGTGAAGCATCTGGTCAACTGTTTACTTACTCTGCTGAAAATTTTACATCTTAAAACAGGATATTGGGAGGCTGTGCATGTGTAGGGGTAGGGGATATATGGGAAATCTCTTTACCTTCCCCTTAATTTTGCTGTGAATCTAAAATCGCTCTTAAAAAATAGGCTGGCTGGGCGGGGTGGCTCACGCCTGTAATCCCAACACTTTGGGAGGCCAAGGTGGGTGGATCACCTTAGGTCAGGAGTTCAAGACCAGCCTGGCCAACATGGTGAAACCCTGTCTCTACTAAAGCTACAAAAAAAATACCAGCCGGGCGTAGTGGCTCATGACTGTAATCCCAGCTACTCAGGAGGCTGAGGCAGGAGAATTGCTTGAACCCTGGAGGCGGAGGTTGCAGTGAGCTGAGACTGCACCTTTGCACTCCAGCCTGGGCAACAAGAACCAAACTCCATCTCAAAAAAAAAAAAAGTCTTTAAAAAAGAACAAAAAAGAAGATATTGGCTGCCTTCATAGACATCCTATATCATAATGTCTACTGTGCTGAAAGTATTTCTTACATAATTGCCACGCTAACACTAACAGGTGGATTCTGTCTACATTTTACAGATGAGAAGCATCACTGAGGTTTAGAGAAGATAACCAACTTGCTCAAGGTCACACAGCTCATTAGAGGCAGAACCATGCTGTTTCTGTCATACCGCAATGCCTCCCACTGAGTATGTGCCTGACTCTGAAGAACCTGTTGATAATATGGAAGTGTTGATAGCACTGAAAGAAAGTGACTGTGTTGACAGTTAGCTGGAGTTGTAATGAGAAGAACTAAAGGCATAATCATAAATGTATCCCTGATTTTAAGTGAGTTGGATTTTAAAATGCTAAAAGGTGGAATGGAGAAGTCAGTTTTAAAACTTATTTTGCTTTTTTGAAGATAATTTGTCCTTTTTCTTTGGGCTGCTTTTAAGATTTTGTCTTTGCTCTTCAACAGTTTTACAATGATCTGCCTATGAGTATCTTTTTGTATATGTGTATTTATTCTGTATGTGGTTCACAGAATTTCTTGGACATCTTTACTCAGTTTAGATAAATGTTCATCCACTTTCTCTTCAAAATTACTTCTGCCCCATTTGTTCTTTTTCCTCTCCTTCTGGGCCTTAAATTACATGTATATTAGACATTTGCAATGTGCCCCACGTGTTTGTTTGTTCTTTTCTAAATTTTTTATTCTTTTTTCTCTCTGCTTTGCTTTGACTTGGGTGCTATGCATTTAACTGTCTTCCAGGTCACCAATTCTGTCTTCTCCAGGTGTATGTTGTTGTTAAATGCTTATATTTAGTTCTTAATTTCAAATACTGATTTTCAGTTCTAGAATTTTATTTTATTTTATTTTATTTTTTGAGACAGAGTTTCACTCTTGTTGTCCAGGCTGGAGTGCAATAGCGCAATCTCGGCTCACCGCAACCTCCGCCTCCCAGGTTCAAGTGATTCTCCTGCCTCAGCCTCCTGAGTAACTGGGATTACAGGCATACACTACCATGCCCGGCTTTTTTTTTTTTTTTTTTTTTTCATATTTTTAGTAGAGATAGGATTTCTCCATGTTGGTCAGGCTGGTCTTAAACTCCTGACCTCAGGTGATCTGCCCATCTCTGCCTCCCAAAGTGCTGGGATTACAGGTGTGAGCCACCATGCCCAGCTATTTGATTATTTTTTATAGATTCCAATTCTCTGGTGAAATTCTCCAACTTACTATCTATTTTATCAATTTTCTCTGTTTTCTTCAACACATCAATAATCTTTACTTTAAAGTTTTTGTTAACTCAAATTTCTGGATTCCCTACGGGTCCATTTCTATAGTTTTGTTTCTTGTGGCCTACCTAGTAATGTTTAATTAAATGCTGGACATTGTATCTAAACATTGTAGAGACTCTGACTCCTGATCATGTTCTTTTCCTTCAGAAAGTGTTCATCCTTTTCTTAGAGCTTTCCTCTGCTAGACAGATAGAATGAGTGATCAATCATCTTATCCTCATCTGACTGAAGAATTGTGGAGAAGAGAAATGTCTTGCAGGAGTGGAAGAAGCCAAAGGAGCCTGGAGGAATAGATTAGGTTGGTGCAAAAGTAACTGTGGTTTTTGCCATTTAAAAGTAATGACAAAAACTGCAATAACTTTTTCACCAATCTAATATAAAGTCGTTGGAAGTAGACAACATTGTGATGAATCCTTGCTCTGGTGCTCAATCATCTTATCTGAGTCAGGGGGTTATCTTGTTAAGGTTGGTTGCAGTTTGGTAATGTTTGGGCTGGTTTGCTTCTCACTTGTTCCCAGAGCAGACCCCTCCAGGGCCTGCAGTGCTTACCAGGGCTCTCCCCTTGGAAAGTCCTTAATGCTGCTCTTTGCCTCCTCAGCAACAGGAGACTAGAAAACTCTGCTTTGATTTTCAGAGGTTTTTCTCTTAAGTTTTTAGCCTCCTACCCCATATAGCATCTTCTTCGCTGGTCTTGACACTTCCATTCTTCATATCCCCACCCAATTCATTCTCCACTCTGCTTTCAGATTGGCTAGAAAATAAGACGTTCATTTCATGCTACTTCCCTGCTTCAAATCATCAAATACTTCCTATAACTTCCAGGATAAAGTCCAATCACCTTAGCATAGTTTATGTATAGTTTACGAGGTTTTGCACGATTGTGATCTACATACTTTTTCCATCTCCAACAAATGTACTCCTCTGCTTTCATCCTATATTTCAGCCACACCACATTATTCATATTCCCTGAAGTCATCCAACTCTCTTTTACTTCTTGGCCTTTGAACATTTTGGCCCTTCTAGTGTGAATTGCTTTCCCTGACCTCTCCTCCAAGCCTCACAATAATCCTTTAAAATTCACTCCACATGTTATTTCCTGGAAGATTTCCATGGTCCTGTCTTACCTCCCTTCACTTGTCCTACCATGCACCTTTAATAGGGTTAAGATTAGGTTTCCCTCCTCTAAGCTTTCACAGAACTCAGTGGTTTACCCTTATCATAGCACTTTTTGCATTGTAATACAAGTGTCTTCTCAACTGTTTTTCCCACTAGATATAAACTCCATGAGGACAGGAACGGTGTTCATCATGCTAACCATCATACTCTCAGTGCCTAACCCATATGGTACTCAGTTAACATTTGCTAACTGAAAAAAAAAAAAAAAATGAGTGAATGAAAACAAAAAGGGAAGGACATATAAGCAAAAGCAAATACATAAAGGGTGCCATAACTAATTTTGAATAGTGACAAGGAGCTCTAAAAGATCTGAAACTTGCAATAAATGCTGCAAACTGAAAAAGACTCTTAGGAAATTTATATTCAGAGCAGCAGGAGGAGGAATATTAGGAAAGATATACACCTAGTGCTTCGAGCTGATGATGCAGTTTGATAGATGACATAGAGAAGGACCTAATTCTTCAACTCTTATTGTGTTCCTTTCTTTGCTGATTGAAGAATTGTGGAGAAAAGAAATACTTTACAGGAGGGAAAGTAGGCAAAAGAGCTTTGAGGAATATGTGAAGTCATTGGAAGTAGACAACAATGTGATGAATCCTGGCTCTGACTCTTACTACTATGTGACTTTGGTTAAGTCACATAAATAATTCTCTGAGACTCAGTTTTTCCCACATGTAAAACAATGATATACTTAACATGTAAAATAATGATTTGAATGATGAATGCTGGGTGCTTGATACTTAATATACTACAGAGTATTTTCGCCTAAAGACATGTTTGATGTTGACACAAGTAAGATTCTAGCAAGCATTATTTAAAATGCTTTTGAGTACTTGGATAGAAAAGGGACCAATTGGAATTATATATATGTGTGTGTGTGTGTGTGTGTGTGTGTGTGTATAATTTCATTTCTCTCTTTGGCAGGGTAATTTAGGCAGATTTGAATGGATTACCAAACTGCTTGATCATATAACATAGGTATAGTGCTCTGGACTTCAGTAAGGCATTTGACAAGGGTTGTTTGACAAGTGAACAAATATGGGTTGACTGGCTTTAAAAAAAATCATTCTTGCTTTCCGCGCTACCTACAGAGGGGTCCATACGGCGTTGTTCTGGATTCCCGTAGTAACTTAAAGGGAAACTTTTCACAATGTCCGGAGCCCTTGATGTCCTGCAAATGAAGGAGGAAGATGTCCTTAAGTTCCTTGCAGCAGGAACCCACTTAGGTGGCACCAATCTTGACTTCCAGATGGAACAGTACATCTATAAAAAGAAAAGTGATGGCATCTACATCATAAATCTGAAGAGGACCTGGGAGAAGCTTCTGCTGGCGGCCCGTGCCATTGTTGCCATTGAAAACCCTGCTGATGTCAGTGTCATATCCTCCAGGAATACTGGCCAGAGGGCCGTGCTGAAGTTTGCTGCTGCCACTGGAGCCACTCCAATTGCTGGCCGCTTCACTCCTGGGACCTTCACTAACCAGATCCAGGCAGCCTTCCGGGAGCCACGGCTTCTTGTGGTTACTGACCCCAGGGCTGACCACCAGCCTCTTACGGAGGCATCTTATGTTAACCTACCTACCATTGCTCTGTGTAACACAGATTCTCCTCTGCGCTATGTGGACATTGCCATCCCATGCAACAACAAGGGAGCTCACTCAGTGGGTTTGATGTGGATGCTGGCGCGGGAAGTTCTGCACATGCGTGGCACTATTTCCTGTGAATGCCCATGGGAGGTCATGCCTGATCTCTGCTTCTACAGAGATCCTGAAGAGATTGAAAAGAAGAGCAGGCTGCTGCTGAAAAGGCAGTGACCAAGGAGGAATTTCAGGGTGAATGGACTGCCCAACTCCTGAGTTCACTGCTACTCAGCCTGAGGTTGCAGACTGGTCTGAAAGTGTGCAGGTGCCCTCTGTGCCTATTCAGCAATTCCCTACTGAAGACTGGAGTGCTCAGCCTGCCACGGAAGACTGGTCTGCAGCTCCCACTGCTTAGGCCACTGAATGGGTAGGAGCAACCACTGAATGGTCTTAAGCTGTTCTTGCACGGGCTCTTAAGCAACATGGAAAAATGGTTGATGGAAAATAAACATCAGTTTCTAAAAAAAAAAAAAAAAAAAATCATTCTTAGCAAACTATCACAAGAACAGAAAGCCAAATACCGCATGTTCTCACTCATAGGTGGGAACTGAACAATGAGATCACTTGGACTCGGGAAGGGGAACATCACACATCGGGGCCTATCATGGGGAGGGGGGAGGGGGGAGGGATTGCACTGGGAGTTATACCTGATATAAATGATAAATTGATGGGTGCTGATGAGTTGATGGGTGCAGCACACCAACATGGCACAAGTATACATATGTAACAAACCTGCACGTTATGCACATGTACCCTAGAACTTAAAGTATAATAAAAAAAAAATAAAAAAATAAAAAAAGAAAACTACAAAAAAAATTAAAATACACGAAACATGAAATTTACTATTTTAACACATACAATTCAATGGCATTAAGTACAGTCATAATTTTGTGAAACCATCACCAGTCTCCATTTCCAGAACTTTTTCATCAATCCAAACAGAAAATCTGTACCCATTAAACAATAACTTATTATTTCCTCCTTCCCCTCGCTCCTGGTAACCTCTATTCTACATTCTGTCTCTATGAATTTGACTAACCTAGTTATGTCATATAAGTGGAATCATACAATATGTGTCTTTTTGTGATTGGCTTATTTCACGTGGCATGTTTTCAAGGTTCATTCATATTATAGCATGTATCAGAATTTCATACATTTTCTAAGACTGAATTTTTTTGTATGCATATATCACATTTTGCTTATCCATTCATCTGTTGATGGATACTTGGGTTGCTTCTACTTTTCAGCTATTGTGAATAATGAATGGGTTGACTGTTTAAGCAATCTGGTGAATTAGCAACTGGCTGAATGATTGTACTCAAAGGGTGATGATGAAAGTGAAAGTGAAATGATGGCACCCTTGAAGGAAGTTTCCAGTGGTTTGACATAGGGGTCTTCCTGTAGACTTTTTCTGCCCATCAGTTTTCTCAAGAAGATATAGAAGGTATGATTAGCTAATTTGTTTTGCAGTTAACACAAACATGGAGGAATGATAACTGTATTAGTTAGCAAGATTCAAAGTCAAAGAGATTGATGAGTTAGAGAGACTGACTGAATCAAGAGACAAGAATTTCACAGGGGAAAAATACAAGTTCATATACTTGAGTTCAAAAAACCAGCGGCATGAGTACAGTTTGAGAATGCTGTCCCCTTAAAAGAGTAAGCTGAATGTGTGCCAATAGTGTTTAAGTGTCCCTTCAAACATTAAACTGATGTTAGGTTATGTTAGTAGAAATGTAATATCGAAAATGGAGGTGCTGGTCATACTTTACTCTGTTCCACACTTGAGGTGTTGGTGTTCATTTTCCAGTTACACTTTTAAAAAGAGAGAATAGTGTAATATGAGCTTTATTGTCATTACACTGCCCTACATCAAATTTCAGTTTCATTATTATTGTTATTTTTTTTTTGAGATGGAATCTTGCTCTGTCCCCCAGGCTAGAGCGCAGTGGCGCGATCTTGGCTCACTGCAACCTCCACCTCCCGGGTTCAAGCGATTCTCCTGCCTCAGCCTCCCGAGTAGCTGGGATCATAGGCGCCTGCCACCGTGCCCAGCTAATTTTTGTATTTTTAGTAGAGACGGGGTTTCACCGTCTTGGCCAGGCTGGACTCAAACTCAAACTCCTGGACTCGTGATCCACCTGCCTCGGACTCCCAAAGTGCTGGGATTACAGGTGTGAGCCACCGTGCCCGGCCCAGTCTTGTTATTTCTAAATCTATGACTTTAGGCATGTGACTTAACCTCTTAATGTCTCAGTTTCCTCACTTGTAAAATAAAGATAATAATATGGTTGCTGTGGGCCGGGCGCGGTGGCTCAAGCCTGTAATCCCAGCACTTTGGGAGGCCGAGATGGGCGGATCACGAGGTCAGGAGATCGAGACCATCCTGAAACCCCATCTCTACTAAAAAAAAAATACAAAAAACTAGCCGGGCGAGGTGGCGGGCGCCTGTAGTCCCAGCTACTCCGGAGGCTGAGGCAGGAGAATGGCATAAACCCGGGAGGCAGAGCTTGCAGTGAGCTGGGATCCGGCCACTGCACTCCAGCCCAGGCGAGAGCGAGACTCCGTCTCAAAAAAAAAAAAAAAAAAAAAAAAATAATAATAATAATATGGTTGCTGTGAAGATTAAATCAAGTAACACATAGTAAGTACTTCATAAATATTAGTTTTTGAAATTATGTAGACAAGATGAAATATATTCAAAGAAGAGTAACCACTTATTGATTCATTCTACAAATATTTATTAAGCATCACCACTGTCATAGGAGGAACACATGAAGAAACTAAGGGTGTTCAACCTAGTGATGCCATGCTGTGGAGGATATGAAAGCTATCTTCAAATATTTGAGGAATAGGCGTTAATCTCTTTCTGAATGAGTTCATAAAATAGAACTAGAATTAATTAGTGGAAGCCAGGTTTTGAATCAATGTGAGAAAACTGGAACTGGCTTTATTAACTGTTGTTGTAGGTGTCTAAGCAGAGGCTAGACAAATAGTTTGTGATGGTGTTATAAAGGATATTTTAGCATCAGATGGGTGATTTGAGTAGATAATCTTTAAGATTCCTTAATTATTCCAGACTTGAAAAGTCTATAATGATATGAAAATGCTTTCCTCTTTCCTACCCTAGAGACTGTATAAGGTCTATTCACCTTCTACCTTCCAATTTCTTCACCAACCTCATTTGGACCTAAACAAAAGCAGGTTGACCTAGGAAACTTTAGTTTCTTTTTCAGGTATTAGTTTACAAGAGACTCTTTTGTAATCACATCAGAGACCCCAGCCTCTACTCTAATTCCTTTATATCGTTACAGAGAAAAATAGTAGGCCAAACTTCTTGGTTACAGAAGGCTGAGGAAAGTCTGATGAATAATACAACAAAATTTTGAAATGTTCCTAAGTGCTTCTTAAAGCAAATATCATTTGAGGGAGAAAAGTAAACTCAAAATTTTAATCTTAGATTCAGGAGTGACATCTGAAAACAAAATGTAAAATTTGGTTGAGTTTTTAATGGAGTTCACAATGAATAATAAAGCTTTGTACTTTCATAGACTTTTATTGACTAGTGCTTAGGAGTTCACAGACTGTAACTGCTATAATGAGAAAGCTTGAATCAGGGAAGTTTGACTCAGCAAATGACTTAAACATCCTCATTTTTTTTTTTTTTTTTTTTTTTTTTTTTTTGAGGCGGAGTCTCGCTCTGCCGCCCAGGCTGGAGTGCTGTGGCCGGATCTCGGCTCACTGCAAGCTCCGCCTCCCGGGTTCACGCCATTCTCCTGCCTCAGCCTCCTGAGTAGCTGGGACTACAGGCGCCCGCAACTCCGCCCGGCTAATTTTTTTGTATTTTTAGTAGAGACGGGGTTTCACCATGGTCTCGATCTCCTGACCTTGTGATCCGCCCGCCTCGGCCTCCCAAAGTGCTGGGATTACAGGCGTGAGCCACCGCGCCCGGCCAACATCCTCATTTTTAAAATCATTTTAAATAAAATGTGAAACAGAACGAACCAGAAAAGAAAGTTTCATAGAAAAATGTATCATACTTTATTTTTTATTACTTACTTAAAAAGTAAGGCTACCTGCTATTGTTTAAATATGGCTTGTTCCCTACAAAAAATAAAGTGTGATACACCTCCCATTAGGCCCCACCTCTTAAAGGTCCCACTTGCCAACATTGCCACTCTGGGGCCAAGCCTTAATATGAATTTTGGTGGGAACAAAAAGCTTATACATTAGGGTGCTTCTCTGCACAATGGCATTGAGCAGATAGAACTGAGTCCATCATCCCATCCAGATTCATACAGTCACATTTGAGAGAGCCTTATAACAGAGTTCTGGGGCAAAGTTAATCCTAAGCGATGTGGACTTCTTACTCTGAGAACCTATCTTTGTAGCCACATTTTATAGTGCCAATGAAGACATGCCAGCAAGTGTTTCATGTACAACTGGCATTAGAGCACCAAGTCAATTTGATGGTGGTGGTAGGCACTATTATTTTATATCCAGGTAAAAGGCCAATTAAAAAACTGCCACTGGGGATAAAAATCAAAGACACAATATATCAGAACTGAGTTTTGAGCAACCTGGTATTCGAAAATATGTGAATATTTTCAGAAACCAATGTTAAATTGTCCCCATGTTTCCCAGCTGTGGAGATATTTAATACATTTGTTCAAATCCAATTACTCAATCCACATAGTGCTAAGGCCATCCTGCAAAGTGCATATCAAAAAATATGAAGTTAGGGTGACATAGATGAGTATAGATGACAACAATGTTATGCAAGTCAAACTTGGAAGGTCAGAATAAGCATATCTATTCTGAGATAATTCGTTGTTATTTTAGAGTGTATTCATTCTACTTATAGAAAAAGTTAACTGTAAAACAGCCTCAGGCAAGTCCTTCTGGAGATATTCCAGAAGAAGGCATTGTTATCCTAGGAGATGACAGCTTCTTTTGTGTTATTGCCCCTGAAGACCTCCCAGTGAGACAAAATATGGAGGTAGAAGACCGTGATATTGATACTGACTCTGTATAGGCATAGGCTGATACATGTGTTTGTGTCTTAGTTTTTAACAAGCAGTTTAAAAAGTGAAAACAATTTTAAATATAAAAAAGCTTACACAGTGAGAATATAAAGAAAGAAAATATTTTGTACACTTGTACAATGAGCTTGTGTTTTAAGCTGTGTTAATACAAAAGAGTTCAAAAGTTAAAAAAGTTTATCAAGTAAGCTTTATAAACATTCACAGTAAGCTAAGGTTAATTTGTTATAAAAGCAAGAACATTTCAAAAATAACTGTAGTATAGTCTAAGTGTACAGTGTTTATAAAGTCTACAGTAGTGTACAGTCATGTTCTAGGCCTTCACATTCACTCACCATTTACTCACTGCCATGCTCAGAACAACTTCTAGTCCTATAAGCTTCATTTATGGTAAGTGCTCTATATAGATGCACCATTGTTTATCTTTTATACCATATATAAATATATTTTGAGACAGGGTCTCATTCTGTTGCCCAGGTTGGAGTGCAGTGGCATGATCTTGGCTCACAGCAATGTCGACCTCCTGGGCTCAAGCTATCCTCCCACCTCAGCTTCCTGAGTAGCTGGGACTACAGGTGCATGACACCATGCCTAGCTAATTTCTGCATTTATTTGTAGAGAGAGGTTTTTGTCATGTTGCCCAGGCTGTTCTCGAACTCCTGAACTTAAGCGATCTGCCCTCCTCAGGCTTCCAAAGTGCTGCGATTACAGGTGTGCACCACCTGCCCCCAGCCATATTCTTACTCTTTAGAAATGTTTTTCTGTGATTAGATATGTTTAGATACATGCACACTTACCATTGTGTTACAATTTTCTATAGTACTCAGTACAGTAACATGCTGTACAGGTTTGTAGCCTAGGAGCAATATGCTATACCATACAGCCTAGATGTGTAGTGTGCTATACTATTTAGGCTTGTGTAAGTATACTATGATGCTCTCAGAATGACAAAATTGCCTAATGACACATTTTTCAGAATGTATCCCATTGTTAAGTAATGCATGATTGTATAGGCACAAAATATATAAATAACTAGGTAATTTAAATGAATCTATGACATAGATTAATCTTACACACATGAAAAAGAGGTTGAATGGTAATGAATTTGCTTAGCTTTTGTTTGGGAAAGCATTTATCTCTTCATTTTTGAAGGATAATTTTTCTTAATTCTTCCAAAAAATTGAAGAGGAGGGAGCAGTTTCAAACTCAATTTATAAGGCCAGCCTTACCCTAATATAAAAAATGGAAAATTACATGCCAATATCTCAGATGAACATAAATGCAAGAATCCTCAACAAAATACTAGCAAATTGGGAGGCCAAGGTGGGCAGATTACTTGAGCTCAGGATTTCGAGACTAGCCTGGGTAACACTGTGAAACCCTGTATTTGCAAAAAATACAAAAAATTAGCCAGGCATGGTGGCATGCACCTGTAGTTCCAGCTACTTGGGGGGCTGAGGTGGGAGGATTGCTTGAGTCAGGAGGTTGAAGCTGCAGTGAGAGGCACGCCAGCCTAGGTGACAAAGTGATACCCTGTCTCAAAAAACAAACAAACAAACAAACAAAAAACCCTAGCTAACTGAATTAAACAGCACATTAAAGGATTATATGCAATGGCTAGGTGAGATTTATCCCTGGAAAACAAGGCTAGATCAACATAGGAAAATCAATAAATAAATGTGATATCACATTAACAGAATGAAAGACAAAAACCGTATGATCATCTCAATAGATGCAGAAAAAGCATTTGACAAAATTCAACATCCTTTCATGATAAAAATTCTCAACAAATTAGATATAGAAAGAATGTACCTGAACACAATAAAGGTCACATATGACAAACCCACCAGTAACACCACATTCAATGTTAAAAAACTGGAAGATTTTCCTCTAAAATCAGGAGCAAGACAAGGATGTCTCCTTTTACTACTTTACTCTCTATAGTACTGGAAGTCCTACAAGAGCAATTAGACCAGAAAAAAACACATCTGATTTTGAAAGAAGGAGATTAAATTGTTAATGCTTATAGACAACAGGATGATATATACAGAAAACCATAAAGACTCCACCAACAAAATCATTTGAACTAATAAACAAATTCAGTAAAGTTGCAACCTACAAAATCAGCATTCAAAATTCAGTATGATTTTGTGTGATTTTGACTAATGAGGAACTAGCCAAAAAAGAAATCAAGAAAACGATCCCATTTACAATAGCTACCAAAAAATAAAATACTTAGGAATAATTTTAATTATAGAGATGAAAGACCTGTATTCTGAATACTATGAAACATTGATGAAAATGTTGAAGAAGATCCAAAAAAAATATGAAATATATTTGTGGATTGGAAGAATTAATATTGTTTAAATGTTCATTCTAGCCAACATGATCTATAGATTCAATGCAGT
Organism: Trachypithecus francoisi; assembly: GCF_009764315.1. Taxonomy (NCBI): domain Eukaryota; kingdom Metazoa; phylum Chordata; class Mammalia; order Primates; family Cercopithecidae; genus Trachypithecus; species Trachypithecus francoisi. Next base: position 23,355,244 of record NW_022681471.1, on the reverse strand, counting down.
CCCTATCAAAACTCCAGTGACATTTTTCACAGAAATAGAAAAACAATCCTAAAATTCACATGAAACCACAAAAAACCCAGAGTAGCCAAAGCAATCTTGAGCAAAAAGACTAAAACTGGTGACATCACATTACCTGACTTCAAAATACACTGCAAAGTGATAGCAATAAAATAGCATGGTACTGACATAAAGCAGACACATTGACCAGTGGAACAGAATAGAGAGCCCAAAAATAAACTCACACATTTACAGCCAATTGATTTTTTTTATTATTATACTTTAAGTTCTAGGGTACATGTGCACAATGTGCAGGTTTGTTACATATATATACATGTGCCATGTTGGTGTGCTGCACCCATTAACTCGTCATTTACATTAGGTATATCTCCTAATGCTATCCCTCCCCCTGCCCCTCACCCCACGACAGGCCCCAGTGAGTGATGTTACCCTCCCTGTGTCCATGTGTCCTCATTGTTCAATTCCCACTTATGAGTGAGAACATGTGGTGTTTGTTTTTCTGTCCTTGTGATAGTTTGCTCAGAATGATAGTTTCCAGCTTCATCCATGTCCCTACAAAGGACATGAACTCATCCTTTTTATAGCTGCATAGTATTCCATGGTGAATATGTGCCACAGTTTCTTAATCCAGTCTATATTTGATGGACATTTGGGTTAGTTCCAAGTCTTTGCGACTGTGAACAGTGCTGCAATAAACATATGTGTGCATGTGTCTTTATAGCTGCTGCATGATTTATAATCCTTTGGGTATATACCCAGTAATGGGATGGCTGGGCCAAATTTCTAGTTCTAGATCCTTGAGGAATCACCACACTGTCTTCCACAGTGGTTGAACTAGTTTACAGTCCCACCAACAGTGTAAAAGTGTTCCTATTTCTCCACATCCTCTCCAGCACCTGTTGTTTCCTGACTTTTTAATGATTGCCATTCTAACTGGTGTGAGATGGTATCTCATTGTGGTTTTGATTTGCATTTCTCTGATGGCCAGTGATGATGAGCATTTTTTCATGTGTCTGTTGGCTGCATAAATGTCTTCTTTTGAGAAGTGTCTGTTCATATCCTTTGCCCAATTTTTGATGGGGTTGTTTGATTTTTTCTTGTAAATTTGTTTAAGTTCTTTGTAGATTCTGGATATTAGCCCTTTGTCAGATGGGTACATTGCAAAAATTTTCTCCCATTCTGTAGGTTGTCTGTTCACTCTGATGGCAGTTTCTTTTGCTGTGCAGAGGCTCTTTAGTTTAATTAAATCCCATTTGTCAATTTTGGCTTTTGTTGCCATTGCTTTTGGTATTTTAGTCATGAAGTCCTTGCCCATGCCTATGTTCTGAATGGTATTGCCTAGGTTTTCTTCTAGGGTTTTTATGTTTTTAGGTCTAATATTTAAGTCTTTAATTCATCTTGAATAAATTTTTGTATAAGGTATAAGGAAGGGATCCAATTTCAGCTTTCTACATATGGCTAGCCAGTTTTCCCAGCACCGTTTATTAAATAGGGAATCATTTCCCCATTTCTTGTTTTTGTCAGGTTTGTCAAAGATCAGATGGTTGTAGATGTGTGGTGTCATTTCTGAGGCTTCTATTCTGTTCCATTGGTCTATATCTCTGTTTTGGTACCAGTACCATGCTGTTTTGGTTACTGTAGCCTTGTAGTATAGTTTGAAGTCAGGTAGCATGATGCCTCCAGCTTTGTCCTTTTTGCTTAGGATTGTCTTGGCAATGTGGGCTCTTTTTTGGTTCCATATGAACTTTAAAGTAGGTTTTTCCAATTCTGTGAAGAAAGTCATTGGTAGCTTAATGGGGATGGCATTGAATCTATAAATTACCTTGGGTGGTATGGCCATTTTCACGAGATTGATTCTTCCTATCCATGAGCATGATATCTTCTTCCATTTGTTTGTGTCCTCTTTTATTTCCTTGAGCAGTGGTTTGTAGTTCTCCTTGAAGAGGTCCTTTACATCCCTTGTAAGGTGGATTCATAGGTATTTTATTCTCTTTGAAGCAATTGTGAATGGGAGTTCACTCATGATTTGGCTGTTTGTCTGTTATTGGTGTATAGGAATGCTTGTGATTTTTGCACACTGGTTTTGTATCCTGAGATTTTGCTGAAGTTGCTCATCAGCATAAGGAGATTTTGGGCTGAGACGATGGGGTTTTCTAAATATACAATCATGTCATCTGCAAACAGGGACAATTTGACTTCTTCTTTTCCTAATTGAATACTGTTTATTTTTTCTCCTGCCTGATTGCACTGGCCAGAACTTCCAACACTATGTTGAATAGGAGTGGTGAGAGAGGGCATCCCTGTCTTGTGCCAGTTTTCAAAGGGAATGCTTCCAGTTTTTGCCCATTCACTATGATATTGGCTGTAGGTTTGTCATAAATAGCTCTTACTATTTTGAGATACGTCCCATCAACACCTAGTTTATTGAGAGTTTTTAGCACGAAAGTCCGTTGAATTTTGTCGAAGGCCTTTTCCGCACCTGAGATAATCATGTGGTTTTTGTCTTTGGTTCTGTTTATATGATGGATTATGTTTATTGATTTGCATATATTGAACCAGGCTTGCATCCAGGGATGAAGCCAACTTGATCATGGTGGACAAACTCTTGGATGTGCTGCTGGATTCGGTTTGCCATTATTTTATTGAGGAGTTTTGCATCGATGTTCATCAGGGATATTGGGCTAAAATTCTCTTTTTTTTTATTGTGTCTCTGCCAGGCTTTGATATCAGGATGATGCTGGCCTCATAAAATGAGTTAGGGAGGAGTCCCTCTTTTTCTATGGATTGGAATAATTTCAGAAGGAATGGTACCAGCTCTTCTTTGTACCTCTGGTAGAATTTGGCTGTGAATCCGTCTGGTCCTGGGCTTTTTTTGGTTGGTAGGCAATTAATTATTGCCTTAATTTCAGAGCCTATTATTGGTCGATTCAGGGATTCAACTTCTTCCTGGTTTAGTCTTGGGAGGGTGTATGTGTCCAGGAATTCATCCATTTCTTCTAGACTTTCTAGTTTATTTGCATAGAGGTGTTTGTAGTATTCTCTGATGGTAGTTCTTATTTCTGTGGTCGGTGGTGATATCCCCTTTATCATTTTTTATTGCATCTATTTGATTCTTCTCTCTTTTCTTCTTTATTAGTCTTGCTAGTGGTCTATCAATTTTGCTGAACTTTTCAAAAAACCAGCTCCTGGATTCTTTGATTTTTTGAAGGGTTTTTGTGTCTCTATCTCCTTCAGTTCTGCTCTGATCTTAGTTATTTCTTGCCTTCTGCTAGCTTTTGAATGTGTTTGCTCTTGCTTCTCTAGTTCTTTTCATTGTGATGTTAGGGTGTCAATTTTAGATCTTTCCTGCTTTCTCTTGTGGGCATTTAGTGCTTCAAATTTCCCTGTACACACTGCTTTAAATGTGTCCCAGAGATTCTGGTATGTTGTGTCCTTGTTCTCATTGGTTTCAAAGAACATCTTTATTTCTGCCTTCATTTCGTTATGTAGTCACTCAGGAGCAGGTTGTTCAGTTTCCATGTAATTGAGCAGTTTTGAGTGAGTTTCTTAATCCTGAGTTCTAATTTGATTGCACTGTGGTCTGAGAGACAGTTTGTTATAATTTCTGATCTTTTACATTTGCTGAGGAGTGCTTTACTTCCAACTATGTGGTCATTTTTGGAATAAGTGCGATGTGGTGCTGAGAAGAATGTATATTCTGTTGATTTGGGGTGGAAAGTTCTGCAGATGTCTATTAGGTCCCACTTGGTGCAGAGCTGAGTTCAATTCCTGGATATCCTTGTTAACTTTGTCTCATTGATCTGTCTAATGTTGACAGTGGGGTGTTAAAGTCTCCCATTATTATTATGTGGGAGTCTAAGTCTCTTTGTAGGTCTCTAAGGACTTGTTTTATGAATCTGGGTGCTCCTGTATTGGGTGCATATGTATTTAGGATAGTTAGCTCTTCTTGTTGAATTGATCCCTTTACCATTATGTAATGACCCTCTTTGTCTCTTTTGATCTTTGTTGGTTTAAAGTCTGTTTTATCAGAGACTAGGATTACAACCCCTGCTGTTTTTGTTTTCCATTTGTTTGGCAGATCTTCCTCCACCCCTCTGTTTTGAGCCTATGTGTGTCTCTGCATGTGAGCTGGGTCTCCTGAATACAGCAGACTGATGGTCTTGACTCTTTATCCAATTTGCCAGTGTGTGTCTTTTAATTGGAGCATTTAGTCCATTTACATTTAAGGTTAATATTGTTATGTGTGAATTTGATACTGTCATTATGATGCTAGCTGGTTATTTTCTCGTTAGTTGATGCAGTTTCTTTCTAGCATCGATTATCTTTACGATTTGGCATGTTTTTGCAGTGGCTGGTAGCAGTTGTTTCTTTCCATGTTTAGGGCTTCCTTCAGGAGCTCTTGTAGGGCAGGCCTGGTGGTGACAAAATCTCTAAGCATTTACTTGTCTGTAAAGGATTTTATTTCTCCTTCACTTATGAAGCTTAGTTTGGCTGGATATGAAATTCTGGGTTGAAAATTCTTTTCTTTAAGAATGTTGAATATTGGCCCCCACTCTCTTCTGGCTTGTAGAGTTTCTGCTGAGAGATCCACTGTTAGTCTGATGGACTTCCCTTTGTGGGTAACCCAACCTTTCTCTCTGGCTACCCTTAACATTTTTTCCTTCATTTCAACTTTGGTGAGTCTGACAATTATGTGTCTTGGAGTTGCTCTTCTCAAGGGGTATCTTTGTGGTGTTCTCTGTATTTCCTGAATTTGAATGTTGACCTGCCTTGCTAGGTTGGGGAAATTCTCCTGGATAATATCCTGAAGAGTGTTTTCCAACTTGGTTCCATTCTCCCCATCACTTTCAGGTACACCAATCAGACATAGGTTTGGTCTTTTCAAATAGTTCCATATTTCTTGGAGGCTTTGTTTGTTTCTTTTTACTCTTTTTTCTCTAAACTTCTCTTCTCACTTCATTTCATTCATTAGATCTTCAATCACTGATACCCTTTCTTCCACTTGATCGAATCATCTACTGAAACCTGTGCATGTGTCACGTAGTTCTCGTGCCATGATTTTCAGCTCCATCAGGTCACTTAAGGTCTTCTCTACGCTGTTTATTCTAGTTAGCCATTCATCTAATCTTTTTTCAAGGTTTTTAGGTTCTTTGCGATGGGTTCAAACATCTTCCTTTAGCTCGGAGAAGTTTGTTATTACCGATCGTCTAAAGCCTTCTTCTCTCAATTCATCAAAGTCATTCTCCATCCAGCCTTGTTCCATTGCTGGCGAGGAGCTGTATTCCTTTGGAGAAGAAGAGGCACTCTGGGTTTTAGAAGTTTCAGCTTTTCTGCTCTGGTTCATCCCCATCTTTGTGGTTTTATCTACCTTTGGTCTTTGATGATGGTGACGTACAAATGGGGTTTTGGTGTGGATGTCCTTTCTGTTTGGTAGTTTTCCTTCCAATAGTCAGGACCCTCAGCTGCAGGTCTGTTGGAGTTTGCTGGAGGTCCACTCCAGACCCTGTTTGCCTGGGTATCACCAGCAGAGGCTGCAGAACAGCAAATATTGCAGAACGGCAGATATTGCTGCCTGAGCCTTCCTCTGGAAGCTTTGTCTCAGAGGGGCACCTGGCTGTATGAGGTGTCAATCAGCCCTTACTGGGGGATGCCTCCCAGTTAGGTTACTTGGGGTTTAGGGACCCACTTGAGGAGGGAGTCTGTCCGTTCTCAGATCTCAAACTCCATGCTGGGAGAACTACTACTTTCTTCAAAGGTGTCAGACAGGGATGTTTAAGTCTGCAGAAGTTTCTGCTGCCTTTTGTTCAGCTATGCCCTGCCCCTACAGGTGGAGTCTACAGAGGCAGGCAGGCCTCCTTGAGCTGCGGTGGGTTCCACCCAGTTTGAGCTTCCCAGCCACTTTGTTTACCTACTCAAGCCTCAGCAATGGTGGACGCCCCTCCCCCAGCCTCCCTGCTGCCTTGCAGTTCAATCTCAGACTGCTGTGCTAGCAGTGAGCGAGGTTCTGTGGGCATGGGACCCTCCGAGCCAGGCATGGGATATAATCTCCTGGTTTGCTAAGACTGTTGGAAAAGTGCGGTATTAGGGTGGAAGTGTTCTGATATTCCAGGTACCATCTGTCACGGCTTCCCTTGGCTAGGAAAGGGAATTCCCCAACCCCTTGTGCTTCCCACGTGAGGCAATACGCTGCCCTGCTTCAGCTCATGCTCCATGGGTTGCACCCACTGTCCGACAAGCCACAGTGAGATGAACCCGGTATCTCAGTTGGAAGTGCAGAAATCACTCATCTTCTGTGTCACTCACACTGGGAGCTGTAGACTGGAGCTGTTCCTATTCGGCCATCTTGGAACCTCTCCCTTGCCAATTGATGTTTTACAAAGATGCCAAGAACCCACAATGAAAAAAAGTCTCTTTAATAAATGGTGTTAGGGAAACTGGATATCCACATGCCAAAGAATGAACTTGGACACTTATCTCACACCATACACAAAATCAACTCAAAATGGATTAAAGACTTAAATATAAGACTTGAAACTATAAAACTCATGGGAGAAAACTTAGGGGAAAGGCTATGACACTGGTTTAGACAATGACTTTTGGATATAACCCCAAAAGCACAGGAAACAAAAGCAAAACTGGACAAATGGAATTACATCAGACTAAAAAGCCTCTTCACAGCAAATAAAATAATCAACAGAGTGAAGAGACAACTTATGAAAATATTTCGGAACTACATAGTGGCATGATTGCCAACACTGTGAATGTAATAAATGCAACTAAATCATACACTTTAAAATGGCTAATTTTAAATTGTATGAATTTTACCTCAATGAAAAAGAATGAGCACAAGAAAAAATAATAATAATAAAATGGATGACATAAACCCTAGCACATTAATCTTTATTAAATGTAAATGTAAGTACATCTATTGAAAGTCACAGATTGGCAGAGTGGATAAATTAACAGGGCTCAACTCTATGCTCTCTATAAAAACTCACTTCAAATGTACTGATATAAGGAGATTGAAAGTAAAAGAATAGAAAAGATATATCATGCAGACATCAATCAAAATAAAGCAGGAGTGGCTATATTAAAGTCAGATAAGGTAGACAGACCTCAGAACAAATATTACCAGATATAAGGAAGGACATCGCATAATGACAAAAGGTTTAATACACAAGAAGACACCTTGCTCCTAATGTGTACATCACAGAGCAGAGCTTCAAAATATATGAAGCAAAAACTGGTAGACCTGAAAGCAAAAACAGATAAGTCCATAATTATAGTTGGGGATGTTAATACCCCTCTCAGCAATAGATAGAATTATTAGATAGTAAATCAGCATGTATACAGAAGAACAGAAAGACACCATTGTGGTAGACAGAATAATATCTCCTCTAAAGATATCCATGTTTTAATCCCCAGAACATATATGTTTCTTACATTACATGGCAAAGGAAAATTATGTAGCTGATGGAGTTAAGGTTGCTTGTCAACTGGCTTTAAAATAGGGAGTTAGTTCTTGATTACCTGAGCAGGCTAAATGTAATCACAGTGATCCTTAAATGTGGAGGAGGGAGGCAGAAGTGGAAGTCAGAGTGATATAAAGTGAAAAAACTCAACCCACAATAGGCTTTGAAGATGGAATACAAGAATCATGAGCTGAGAAATGTGGGCAACCTCTCAAAGCTGGAAAGGGCAGGGTAATGGATTTTCCCCTAGAGTCTCCAGAAAGGAATGCAGCCCTGCTGACAAACGTTTTTTAGCCCAGTGAGACCCATTTTAGACTTCTGAATGACAGAACTGTAAAATAATGAATTTGTGTTGTTTTCAGCTATTAAGCCAGTAATAATTAGTTACAGCAGCCATAGAAAACTAATACATCCATTAATCAACTGAATCTAACACTCTGCCTAACAATAGCAAAACATACATACTTTCCAAAAGTACATGGCGTGTTGACTAAAATAGACCATATCCTGGGCCATAAAACACACCTCTAAAAATTTAAATGAATGGAAATCATGTGTAGATTGTTTTCTGACCATACTGTCTTCACACTAGAAATCGGTAACAGAGAAATAAAAGGAAAATCTCCAAACACTGGCAATTAAACAGCACTCATGCAAATAATCTAATGGCTCAAATAAGTCTCAAAGAACATCAAAACCACATTGAACTGAATGAAAATGAAAATGCAATATATTAAAATTTGTGGGATGCAGCTAAGGCAGTTCTGAGAGAGAAATTTGTAGCATTACATGCTTAGAAAAAAAAAGAAAGCTCTAGAAGCAACAACTTAAGCTGTTGCCTTAAGAACCTGGAAAAAGTAGAGCAAAATAAACCCAAAGCAAGCAGAAAGCAGAACATAGTAAAGATAAGAGCAGGCCGGGCGTGGTGGCTTATGCCTATAATCCCAGCACTTTGGGAGGCTTAGGTGGGCAGATCACGAGGTCAGGAGATCAAGACCATCCTGGCCAACATGATGAAACCGCATCTCTACTGAAAATACAAAAATTAAATGGTAGTGGTGGCACGCACCTGTAATCCCAGCTATTTGGGAGGCTGAGGCAGGAGAATCACTTGAACCCGGGAGGCGGAGGTTGCAGTGAGCCGAGATGGCGCCACTGCACTCCAGCCTGGCGACAGAGTGAGACTCGATCTCAAAAAAAAAAAAAGATAAGAGCAGAAATCCTCAACTAAATATTAGCAAATCGAATCCAGCAACATGTAAAAAGAATTATATACTACAACCAAGTGGGGTTCATTCCAGAAATGCAATACTTGTTCAATATTCAAAAATCAGCGTAATCTACCATATTAACAGGCTAGAGAAAAAAAAAAAAAACATGATCATATTAACTGATTCAGAAAAAGCATTTGACAAAATTCAATACTCATTCCTGATCAAAACTCTTGCCTAACTAAGAATAGAGGAGAATATCCTCGACGTGATAAAAAACATTTACGGAAAACCTATAGCTAACATCTCACTTAATGGTGAAATGCTGAATGCTATTCCCCTAGAACAAGAACACGGCAAGGATGTCTATGCTCATCACTTATTCATCATATACCAGAAGTCCTAGACAGTACAAGAAGGCAAGAAAAAGAAATAAAAGACATACAATTTAGAAAAGAGGAAATAGGCTTGGCGCAGTGACTCACGCCTGTAATCCCAGCACTTTGGGAGGACGAGGCGGGTGGATCATGGAGTCAGGAAATCGACACCATCCTGGCTAAGACAGTGAAATCCCATCTCTACTGAAAATACAAAAAATTAGCCTGGCATGGTGGCACGCACCTGTAGTCCCAGTTACTCAGGGGGCTGAGGCAGGAGAATTGCTTGAACCCGGGAGGTGGAGGTTGCAGTGAACCAAGAGCGTGCCACTGCATTCCAGCCTGCACAACAGAGTGAGGTTCTGTCAAAAAAAAGAAAAAAAAGAAAAAAAAAAGGAAATTTTCCCTTATTTGCAAATGTTTTATTGTCTAAATATAAAATCCTAATGAATTTACCAGAAAGCACTGAGATCTTACATGCAAAGCACTTCACATGTACAAGATCACTAGACACATGATAAACACATAAACATCAATTGTATTTTTGTATTCTAGCAGTGAACAAGTGGAATCAGAATTGAAAATATAATACCATTTACAATCATCAAATTAAATAAAATACTTAGGTATAATTTTAACAAAACACATATTAGATCTGTGTGCTGAAAACTATGAATAAGCAAAAAAGCACATGAAAAGATGCTCAACATCATTATCCACTAGAGAAATGCAAATTAAAACCACAATTAAATAGTATTACATATATATCAGAATGGCTAAAATAAAACATACTGACATTAGCAAATGCTGGTGAAGATGTAGAGACACTGGATCTCTCATACATTGCTGCTGAGAATCTAAAATGGTGCAGTCACTTTGGAAAATAGTTGGACAGTGTCTTATGAAATTAAACATACACTTGACATACAACCTAGCAATTACATTCCTGCGCATTTATCCCAGAGAAGTGAAAATTTATGTCCACATAAGTGAACATGAGAGAGGTTTTTGGTTCAAGATGCTTGACTAGAGACATCTGACACTTGCTCTCTCCAGAAAGAAGAACCAAAATAACAAATAGATAATTACACTTTGAATAGAACATCTTGGAGAGAACACTAGAATCCAATAGAAAAGTCATGAGAAATACCTGAGGCACAGAAGGAAGCTTTGTTCTTTTTGCTTAGAATTGCCTTGGCTATTCAGGCTCTTTTTGGTTCCATATGAATTTAAAGTAGTTTTTTCTAGCTCTTTGAAGAATGTCAATGGTAGTTTAATAGGAATAACATTGAATCTATAAATTGCTTTGGGCTGTATGGTCGTTTAAATGATACTGATTTTTCCTATCCATGAGCATGGAAGGTTTTTCCATTTGTTTGTGTCATCTCTGATTTCTTGAGCAGTGTTTTATAGTTTTCCTTGTAGAGATCTTTCACTCCCTGTTTAGCTGTATTCCTAGGTATTTTATTCTTTTTTGTGGTTATTAGGAATTGGATTGCATCCTTGATTTGGCTCTCAGCTTGCATGTTGTTGGTATGTAGGAATGCTTCTGATTTTTGTGCATTGATTTTGTATCCTGAGACTCTGCTGAAGTTGTTTATCAAATCAAGGAGCTTTGGGGCTGAGCATATGGAGTTTTCTAGATACAGGATCATGTCATCTGCAAACAGGGATAGCTTGACTTCCTTTCTTCCTATTTGGATGCCCTTATTTTTTTCTCTTGCCTGATTGCCCTGGCCGGGACATCCAATACTACATTGAATAGGAGTGGTGAGAGACAGCATCCTTGTCTTGTGCCTGTTTTCAAGGGGGGAATGCTTCCAGCTTTTGCTCAGGATGAATGGGTTTTTTAAGTGATCCAACTATGTGCTGCCTACAAAAAATGCACTTTACCTGTAAATACATATATATAAATGGAAGGTAAAGGGATGGGAAAAGATATTCCATGAAAACAGAAGCCAAAAGCAATTGGGGTAGCTATACTTATATCAGATAAACCAGACCTTAGTAAAAAACAGTAAAACAAAAGATACAAAGAAGGTCATTATATAATAATAAAGTGATCAATCCAGCAAGAGAATATAACAATTCTAAAATATATTCACCCAACACTGAACACCTGGATTCCTAAGGCAAATATTACTGGATCTAAAGAAAGGGATAAACTTCAACACAAGAATAGTGGGGGACTTCAACATCCCACTCTCAGCATTAGACAGATGATCTAGACAGAGAATCAAAAGAGAAACATTGGATTTAAACTGGACTTTAGACTGAATGGACGTAACAGACATTTATGGAACATTTTATCAAACAACTATAGAATACACATTCTTCTCATCAGCATATGGAACGTTCTCCAAGGTTGATCATGTGTATGATCACAAAAGAAGTCTCAACAAATTTGTAAAAAGTTGAAATCATATCAAGTGTCTTTTCAGACCACAGGAGAATAAAAGTAGAAATCAATACCAAGAAGAACCTTGAAACTATAAAATACATGGAAATTAAACAACATGCTTCTGAGCAATTTTTCAGCCAATAAATAAATTAAGAGATAAATCAGAAAATTTCTTAAAACAAATGAAAATGGAAATACACATACCCAAATTTATAGAACATAGCGAAAGCAGTGCTAAAAGGGAAGTTTATAGCAATACAATGCCTACATTTAAAAAAAAAGATTTGAGAGGGGCGGAGCAAGATGGCCGAATAGGAACAGCTCCAGTCTCCAACTCCCAGCGCAAGCGACACAGAAGACCGGTGATTTCTGCATTTTCAACTGAGGTACTGGGGTCATCTCACTAGGGAGTGCCGGACAATCGGTGCTGGTCAGCTGCTGCAGCCCGACCAGCGAGAGCTGAAGCAGGGCGAGGCATCGCCTCACCTGGGAAGCGCAAGGGGGAAGGGAATCCCTTTTCCTAGCCAGGGAACTGAGACACACAACACCTGGAAAATCGGGTAACTCCCACCCCAATACTGCGCTTTAAGCAAACGGGCACACCAGGAGAATATACCCACACCTGGCCGGGAGGGTCCCAGGCCACGGAGCCTCCCTCATTGCTAACAGCAGTCTGCGATCTAACCGCAAGGCAGCAGCGAGGCTGGGGGAGGGGCGCCCGCCATTGCTGAGGCTTAAGTAGGTAAACAAAGCCGCTGGGAAGCTCGAACTGGGTGGAGCTCACAGCAGCTCAAGGAACCTGCCTGTCTCTGTAGACTCCACCTCTGGGGACAGGGCACAGCTAAACAACAACACAAAAAGCAGCAGAACCTCTGCAGATGCAACGACTCTGTCTGACAGCTTTGAAGAGAGCAGCAGATCTCCCAACATGGAGGTTGAGATCTGAGAAGGACAGACTGCCTGCTCAAGTGGGTCCCTGACCCCTGAGTAGCCTAACTGGGAGACATCCCCCACTAGGGGCAGTCTGACACCCCACACTTCACAGGGTGGAGTACACCCCTGAGAGGAAGCTTCCAAAGAAGAATCAGACAGGTACACTCGCTGTTCAGCAATATTCTATCTTCTGCAACCTCTGCTGCTGATACCCAGGCAAACAGGGTCTGGAGTGGACCTCAAGCAATCTCCAACAGACCTACAGCTGAGGGTCCTGACTGTCAGAAGGAAAACTATCAAACAGGAAGGACACCTATACCAAAACCCCATCAGTACGTCACCATCATCAAAGACCAGAGACAGATAAAACCACAAAGATGGGAAAAAGCAGGGCAGAAAAGCTGGAAATTCAAAAAATAAGAGTGCATCTCCCCCTGCAAAGGAGCGCAGCCCATCGCCAGCAACGGATCAAAGCTGGTCAGAGAATGACTTTGACGAGATGAGAGAAGAAGCTTCAGTCCATCAAACTTCTCAGAGCTAAAGGAGGAATTACGTACCCAGCACAAAGAACTAAAAATCTTGAAAAAAGTGGAAGAATTGACAGCTAGACTAATTAATGCAGAGAAGGTCATAAACGAAATGACAGAGATGAAAACCATGACACGAGAAATACGTGACAAATGCACAAGCTTCAGTAACCGACTCGATCAACTGGAAGAAAGAGTATCAGCGATTGAGGATCAATGAATGAAGTGAAAGAGAAACCAAAAGAAAAAAGAAGAAAAAGAAATGAACAAAGCCTGCAAGAAGTATGGGATTATGTAAAAAGACCAAATCTACGTCTGATTGGGGTGCCTGAAAGTGAGGGGGAAAATGGAACCAAGTTGGAAAACACTCTTCAGGATATCATCCAGGAGAACTTCCCCAACCTAGTAGGGCAGGCCACATTCAAATTCAGGAAATACAGAGAACGCCACAAAGATACTCCTCCAGAAGAGCAACTCCAAGACACATAATTGCCAGATTCACCAAAGTTGAAATGAAGGAAAAAATCTTAAGGGCAGCCAGAGAGAAAGGTCGGTTACCCACAAAGGAAGCCCATCAGACTAACAGCAGATCTCTCGGCAGAAACTCTACAAGCCAGAAGAGAGTGGGGGCCAATATTCAACATTCTTAAAGAAAAGAATTTTCAACCCAGAATTTCATATCCAGCCAAACTAAGTTTCATCAGTGAAGGAGAAATAAAATCCTTTACAGATAAGCAAATGCTTAGAGATTTTGTCACCACCAGCCTGCCTTACAAGAGACCCTGAAGGAAGCCCTAAACATGGAAAGGAACAACCGGTACCAGCCATTGCAAAAACATGCCAAAATGTAAAGACCATCGAGGCTAGGAAGAAACTGCATCAACTAACGAGCAAAATAACCAGTTAATATCATAATGGCAGGATCAAGTTCACACATAACAATATTAACCTTAAATGTAAATGGACTAAATGCTCCAATTAAAAGACACAGACTGGCAAACTGGATAAAGAGTCAAGACCCATCAGTCTGCTGTATTCAGGAGACCCATCTCACATGCAGAGACATACATAGGCTCAAAATAAAGGGATGGAGGAAGATCTACCAAGCAAATGGAGAAAAAAAAAAGCAGGGTTTGCAATCCTAGTCTCTGATAAAACAGACTTTAAACCATCAAAGATCAAAAGAGACAAAGAAGGCCATTACATAATGGTAAAGGGATCAATTCAACAGGAAGAGCTAACTATCCTAAATATATATGCACCCAATACAGGAGCACCCAGATTCATAAAGCAAGTCCTTAGAGACTTACAAAGAGACTTAGACTCCCATACAATAATAATGGGACTTCAACACTCCACTGTCAACATTAGACAGATCAACGAGACAGAAAGTTAACAAGGATATCCAGGAATTGAACTCATCTCTGCACCAAGCGGACCTAATAGACATCTATAGAACTCTCCACCCCAATCAACAGAATATACATTCTTCTCAGCACCACATCGCACTTATTCCAAAATTGACCACATAATTGGAAGTAAAGCACTCCTCAGCAAATGTACAAGAACAGAAATTATAACAAACTGTCTCTCAGACCACAGTGCAATCAAACTAGAACTCAGGACTAAGAAACTCAATCAAACCACTCAACTACATGGAAACTGAACAACCTGCTCCTGAATGACTACTGGGTACATAACGAAATGAAGGCAGAAAAAGATGTTCTTTGAAACCAATGAGAACAAAGATACAATACCAGAATCTCTGGGACACATTTAAAGCAGTGTGTAGAGGGAAATTTATAGCACTAAATGCCCACAAGAGAAAGCAGGAAAGATCTAAAATTGACACTCTAACATCACAATTAAAAGAACTAGAGAGGCAAGAGCAAACACATTCAAAAGCTAGCAGAAGGCAAGAAATAACTAAGATCAGAGCAGAACTGAAGGAGATAGAGACACAAAAAACCCTCCAAAAAATCAATGAATCCAGGAGTTGGTTTTTTGAAAAGATCAACAAAATTGACAGACCGCTAGCAAGACTAATAAAGAAGAAAAGAGAGAGGAATCAAATAGACGCAATAAAAAATGATAAAGGGGATATCACCACCGACCCCACAGAAATACAAACTACCATCAGAGAATACTATAAACACCTCTACGCAAATCAACTAGAAAATCTAGAAGAAATGGATAATTTCCTGGACACTTACACTCTTCCAAGACTAAACCAGGAAGAAGTTGAATCCCTGAATACCAATAGCAGGCTCTGAAATTGAGGCAATAATTAATAGCCTACCCACCAAAAAAAGTCCAGGACCAGATGGATTCACAGCTGAATTCTACCAGAGGTACAAGGAGGAGCTGGTACCATTCCTTCTGAAACTATTCCAATCAATAGAAAAAGAGGGAATCCTCCCTAACTCATTTTATGAGGCCAACATCATCCTGATACCAAAGCCTGGCAGAGACACAACAAAAAAAGAGAATTTTAGACCATATCCCTGATGAACATCATGCAAAAAAAATCCTCAATAAAATACTGGCAAACCGGATTCAGCAGCACATCAAAAAGCTTATCCACCATGATCAAGTGGGCTTCATCCCTGGGATGCAAGGCTGGTTCAACATTCGCAAATCAATAAACGTAATCCAGCATATAAACAGAACCAAAGACAAGAACCACATGATTATCTCAATAGATGCAGAAAAGGCTTTTGACAAAATTCAACAGCCCTTCATGCTAAAAACGCTCAATAAATTAGGTATTGATGGAACGTACCTCAAAATAATAAGAGCTATTTATGACAAACCCACAGCTAATATCATACTGAATGGGCAAAAACTGGAAAAATTCCCTTTGAAAACTGGCACAAGACAGGGATGCCCTCTCTCACCACTCCTATTCAACATAGTGTTGGAAGTTCTGGCTAGGGCAATCAGGCAAGAGAAAGAAATCAAAGGTATCAGTTAGGAAAAGAAGAAGTCAAATTGTCCCTGTTTGCAGATGACATGATTGTATATTTAGAAAACCCCATCGTCTCAGCCCAAAATCTCCTTAAGCTGATAAGCAACTTCAGCAAAGTCTCAGGATACAAAATTAATGTGCAAAAATCACAAGCATTCTTATACACCAGTAACAGACAAACAGAGAGCCAAATCATGAATGAACTTCCATTCACAATTGCTTCAAAGAGAATAAAATACCTAGGAATCCAACTTACAAGGGATGTAAAGGACCTCTTCAAGGAGAACTACAAACCACTGCTCAGTGAAATCAAAGAGGACACAAACAAATGGAAGAACATACCATGCTCATGGATAGGAAGAATCAATATCGTGAAAATGGCCATACTGCCCAAGGTATTTATAGATTCAATGCCATCCCCATCAAGCTACCAATGAGTTTCTTCACAGAATTGGAAAAAACTGCTTTAAAGTTCATATGGAACCAAAAAAGAGCCCGCATTGCCAAGACAATCCTAAGTCAAAAGGACAAAGCTGGAGGCATCACGCTACCTGACTTCAAACTATACTACAAGGCTACAGTAACCAAAACAGCATGGTACTGGTACCAAAACAGAGATATAGACCAATGGAACAGAACAGAGTCCTCAGAAATAATACCACACATCTACAGCCATCTGATCTTTGACAAACCTGAGAGAAACAAGAAATGGGGAAGGATTCCCTATTTAATAAATGGTGCTGGGAAAATTGGCTAGCCATAAGTAGAAAGCTGAAACTGGATCCTTTCCTTACTCCTTATACGAAAATTAATTCAAGATGGATTAGAGACTTAAATGTTAGACCTAATACCATAAAAACCCTAAGAAAACCTAGGTAGTACCATTCAGGACATAGGCATGGGCAAGGACTTCATGTCTAAAACACCAAAAGCAACGGCAACCAAAGCCAAAATTGACAAATGGGATCTAATTAAACTAAAGAGCTTCTGCACAGCAAAAGAAACTACCATCAGAGTGAACAGGCAACCTACAGAATGGGAGAAAATTTTTGCAACTACTCATCTGACAAGGGCTAATATCCAGAATCTACAAAGAACTCAAACAAATATACAAGAAAAAAACAACAACCCCATCAAAAAGTGGGCAAGGATATGAACAGACATTTCTCAAAAGAAGACATTCATACAGCCAACAGACACATGAAAAAATGCTCATCATCACTGGCCATCAGAGAAATGCAAATCAAAACCACAATGAGATACCATCTCACACCAGTTAGAATGGCAATCATTAAAAAGTCAGGAAACAACAGGTGCTGGAGAGGATGTGGAGAAATAGGAACACTTTTACACTGTTGGTGGGATTGTAAACTAGTTCAACCATTATGGAAAACAGTATGGCAATTCCTCAAGGATCTAGAACTAGATGTACCATATGACCCAGCCATCCCACTACTGGGTATATACCCAAAGGATTATAAATCATGCTGCTATAAAGACACATGCACACATATGTTTATTGCGGCACTATTCACAATAGCAAAGACTTGGAATCAACCCAAATGTCCATCAGTGACAGACTGGATTAAGAAAATGTGGCACATATACACCATGGAATACTATGCAGCCATAAAAAAGGATGAGTTTGCGTCCTTTGTAGGGACATGGATGCAGCTGGAAACCATCATTCTTAGCAAACTATCACAAGAACAGAAAACCAAACACCGCATGTTCTCACTCATAGGTGGGAACTGAACAATGAGATCACTTGGACTCAGGAAGGGGAACATCACACACTGGGGCCTATCATGGGGAGGGGGGAGGGGGGAGGGATTGCATTGGGAGTTATACCTGATAAATGATGAATTGATGGGTGCTGACGAGTTGAGGGTGCAGCACACCAACATGGCACAGTATACATATAACAAACCTGCACGTTATGCACATGTACCCTAGAACTTAAAGTATAATTAAAAAAAAAAATTTGAAATAAGCAATCTAACCATGCACCTCAGGGAATTAGAAAAGCAAGAAAACAGCTCAAAGGTACAAAGAAAAGCAATAATAAAGATAAGAGCAGAACTAATGAAATAGAGACTTAAAAAAATACAAAGGATCAATTAAATGAAAGTTTGTTCTTCAAAAAGATAAAATTGATAAACTACTAGCTAAATTAACCAGGAAAACAAGAGAGAAGACCCAAATAAACAAAATCAGAAATAAAAAAAGGGGATATTACAACTGATACCACAAAAAACACAAACAATCATCAGAGACTATTGTAAACAACTATATGCTAACAAACTGGAAAATCTAGAGGAAATGGATAAATTCCTAGAAACACACAAACTACCAAGATTGAATCAGGAAGAAACAGAAAACCTGAACAGACCAATAATGAGTACTGAGGTTGAATCCATAATAAAAAGTCTCCTAACAATAAAAAGCCAAGGACCAAATGGATTCACTGCTGGACTTGTATAAAGAACTAATACCAATCCTTCTCAAACTATTCAAAAAAATTGAAGAGAAGAGAATTCTCCCTAACTAATTCTATGAGGCCAACATAACCCTTATAACAAAACCAGACAAGGGTACAACATAAAACTACAGACAATGTCCCTGATGAACATAGATGCAAAATCCTCAACAAAATGCTAACAAACCAAATCCAACAGCATATGAAAAAGATAATACATCTTAATCAAGTAAGATTTTTTATTTAAAAAAATTATACTTTAAGTTCTGACATACATGTGCAGAACGTGCAGGTTTGTTATATAGGTATACACGTGCCATGGTAGTTTGCTGCACCCATCAACCTGTCATCTACATTAGGTATTTCTCCTAATGCTATCCCTCCCCTACCCCCAACCCCCAGACAGGCTCTGGTGTGATATTCCCCTCCCTGTGTCCACGTGTTCTCATTGTTCAACTTCCACTTATGAGTGAGAAGATGTGGTGTTTGGTTTTTTGTTCCTGTGTTAGTTTGTTGAGAATGATGGTTTCTAGCTTCATCCATGTCCCTTTACAGGCCATGAACTCATCCTTTTTTATGGCTGCATAGTATTCCATGGTGTATATGTGCCACATTTTCTTTATTCAGTCTATCATTGATGGGCATTTGGGTTGGTTCCAAGTCTTTACTATTGTGAATTGTGCTGCAGTAAACACACATGTGCATATGTCTTTATAGTAGAATGATTTATAATCATTTGGGTATATACCCAGCAATGGGATTGATCAAGTAAGATTTTTACCAGGGATGCAAGGATGCTTCAATATATACAAATCAAAAAACATGATACATCACATCAACAGAATGAAGGAAAAAAGCCATATGATAATCTCAATAAACAAACAAAAAGCATTTGACAAAATTCAACACCCCTTCATGATTAAAGAAAAAAACTCTGGACAAACTAGGCATACAAATATCATACCTCAAAATAATTAAGGCCATATATGATATATCTATAGCTAATATCATCATATTTATTTGAGAAAAGGTGAAAACCTTTTCTCTAAGAACTGGAACAAGACAAGGGTGCCCACTTTCACCATTCCTATTCAACATTGTACTGGAAGTCTTAGCCAGAGCAATCAGGCAAGAAAAAGGCATCCAAATTGGGAAAGAGGAAGTCAGATTGTTCCACTTTGCAGATGACCTGATCTTATATCTAGAAAACCAAAAGACTCCACCAAAAACTCTTAGAACTGATCAACAGATTCAGTAAAACTGCAGGATACAAAATCAACATACAATAATCAGTAGTATTTCTATACACTAGTAATGAAATAGACAACAAAGAAATAAAGAAGGCAATCCCATTTACAATAGCTACAAAAAATAAAATACCTAGGAAAAAATTTAACCAAAGAGATAAAAGATTCCTACAAGGAAAACTACAAGACACTGATGAAAGAAATTGAAGATGACATAATCAAATGAGAAGACATCCCATGCTCGTGGATCATAAGAATTAGTATTGTTAAAATGACCATAGTGCCCAAAGCAATCTACAGATTCATTGTAATTCTTACCAACATACCAATGTCATTTTTCTTGAAAATGGAAAAAACAATCCTAAAATTCACATGGAATCAAAAAAGAGCCCAAATAGCCAAAGCAATCCTAAGCAAAAGCAAAACAAACAAACAAACAAAACCCCAAAACACAAAAAACTCACAAAAAACAAAGGTGGATGCATCACACTACCTGACTTCAAATATATTACAAGACTATGGTAATCAAGACAACACGGTATTAGTATAAAAATAGACACATAGACCAATGGAACAGAATAGAGAACCCATAAGTAAATCCACATATTTACAGCCAACTAATTTTTGACAGGGGCATCAAGAATATACACTGGGGAAAGGACAACCCTCTTCAATAAGTGATGCTGGGAAAATTGGATATCCACATTCAGAAGAATGAAACTGGACCCCTTTCTCTCACCATATACAAAAATCAAATCAAGATGTTTTAAAGACTTAAACATAAGACCCCAAACTATGAAACCACTAGGAGAAAACGTATGGAAAATACTTCAGGATATTGGTCTAGGCAAAGATTTTATGGCTAGGGCCTTAAAAGCACAGACAATTTTTAAAAAGGGACAGATGGGAGTACATTAAACTGATAACTTCTGCATAGCAAAAGAAACAATAGCATGAAGAGATAACCTGTTGAGTGGGTGAAAATATTTGCAAACTATTAATCTGACAAGGGAATAATATCCAGAACAGGAAATCAAACAAGTGAACAATAAAAAAACAAAAAATCCTACTGAAAAGTGGGCAAAGAACATGAATGGATAGTTCTATAAAGGAGACATACAGGTCAGGCAGAGTGGCTCACATCTGTAATCCCAACACTTTGGGAGGTAGAGGATTGTTTGAGGCCTGGAGTTTGAGGCTGCAGCGAGCTATGATCATGCAACTGCTCTCCAACCTTGGTGACACAGCAAGACCCTGTCGAAAAGAAGAAGAAGGAGGGGGAGGGGGAGGAGGAGGAGGAGGAGCAGGAAAAGGAGAAGGAAAAGGAGAAGGAGAAGGAGAAGGAGGAAAGAATACATACAACTGGCCAACAGGCATATTAAAAAATGTTCATCACTAATCATCAGGGAAATGCAAATCAAAAACCACAATGAACTATTATCTTTCTCCAGTTAGAATGGCTATTATTATAAAGACAAAAAATAACAGATGCTGGCAAGGATGTGGAGAAAAGGGAACTCTTGTACACTGTTGGTGGGAATGTAAATTAGTTCAATCACTATGGAAAACAGTATGGAGATTTCTCAAAAAAACTAAAAAAGGAACTACCATATGATCTGGCAATCCCACTACTGGTGTCTATCCAAAAGAACAGAATCAGTATAGCAAAGGGATACCTGCACTCAATTGTTTATTGCAGTATTATTCACAATAGCAAAGGTATGGAACCAACCTAAGTGTCCATCAATGGATGAATGGATAAAGAAAATGTGTTATATATACACAATGGAATACTATTATATCCAGCCATAAAAAGAATGAAATTGTGTCATTTGCAACAACATGGTTGGAACTGGAGGACATTACGTTGAGTGAAATAAGCCAGGCACAGAAAGACAAATGTTGCACATTCTCATGCACATGTGGGAGCTATAAAAATTGATCTCATTGAGGTAGAGAATAGAATGATAGTTACGGGAGGCTGGGAAGAGTGGTGGGTGGGAGGGGATAAAGAGAAGTTGATTAATGGTTACAAACATACAGGCAGATATACACTATTCTACGTGTATTGGATTAAATGAGTTAATATTGTTGAGAACTAGGCTTCTCATTTTAAGACGGGAGACAAAATCACACAATGGGCAAAGGCAGGAAGTACCTTGTAGGGTTGTAATGGAATTGAAAGTATCACTATGCACTTATAATTTCTCTGAAATTAAGGGAAAAAAATGAATGTGAACTAGAAAGTATTAAATATATATATGTATGTAGATGTATATGTCTCTACATAGATGCATAGATAGAGACAGATTCTATTATACTAGAAAGTATACATATGGAGAGAGACGAGGGTGAGGGAGAGAGAGAAAATTCTATAAAATTACTGATTAGGAAATGATCCCTTAAAGGTTGTTTTAAAAATAACCCATAATTTGACTAAGTGCTCCTGCTTTTATTATTTATTTATTTATTTATTCATTCATTTTTTAAATTAAAACATCCTTTCATTTTTGAAACCATACATGGTTTCATACTCTTGTGTTAGGAGCATATTGGGTAACAGAATTTATTTTGGAATCAGTCTCCGTTTAAATCCCAGCTTTCCCACTTATTAGCTATATGGTCTCAATCTAATTATTAAATCTCTCTGGCCACTGGACACTTCATCTGTAAAATGATACACACACATGCTTCACAGATGATTCTGTGAGGAAATGTACATAGAGTGCCCAACAGAATCTGGCTTATTATAGATGCTCAGTATCTGACAGGTAGTATTATTATTATTGCACGTAATTATTATTATGGGGTGACACAAGTAACATATTTATTATACATTGTTTCTTCTGTAAATAAGAAAATACACAGGGGTTAGTGCTCAATTCAGTTACCCAGATCAGACAATGATATAGCTTATCTGTTCTCATGACACATATTGGTACACATTCTGGGAAATCATAACTAAAATGTCAAAATATTTTAAAATTGTAGCACTTGCTATAACTCTTTCCATTGGAGTGGAGTTCAGCATAAGAAACATCTATTTTGGACTTTTAATCAGGATGGTTTAGTTACTGATGGAGCAATAGGTTGTTGCTATGAGGCCTAATGTATCCTTCACAAGGTAAAGCATGGCAGCTCTGGTGCAGTAAAGGGACCAGAATCAGCAGACTTGTGTTTGAATTCTGGAACTGCCTTTTCTTATTGTGAGGCAAATGGGCAAATCACTTAAGTTCTTTAAATATTAGTTTCCTCATCTGTAAGGTCTGGATAATTTTGTGTATTCACAGGATTGTTGTGAGGATCAGATGAAAAGAGATGTGAACACTTTTCTAATCAGTGAGATGCTACACAAGTGCAATATATCAGATGGTATTATATATTTTATGGCACAAACCTCAAAGATGAGAGAACAAAATGATCTGGTGTGCTTTGACTTGGTTTTATCAGCTATGATTTTGTTACTCACTGACTGACATAATATTCTCTGTAGCTATTCAAAAATAGACTTATAGAAGACAACAATTTAGTTCATAAAATGTAGAGTAATTTTGCCATGTACTATATATGTGTCCATTGTTTAACCTCTTCCTGGGCAGCATGTTAAAGACAAAATTTTTGGTAAGAAGATAATTAATGTTAGAAGAAAAGCCCCACAAACAAAATCTAAGGTTTTTGTGAATTGGTTGGAAGGCAACTTACTTATAAACAAAATGAATTTAGCCAAATCAGTATACATTTTTTCAGGCTCCAGAATTATTGACACCATCTGTTAGCATCTAATCCAGAAATGGTACTACAGTCTATATTGTTGGCTTACATTTCAAGTATTTTTCTGTATCTTTTAAGACTATCTCACAGCGCCAAGACATCTAGTTGTAAAATCTAAAACTGTACTTATCAACTTGAAAACAATTTTTTAGTGTGGTAAAATAGAGTGACTATAGTTAACAATAATATATTGTGTATTTAAAAATAACCAACAGGGTGGAATTGGAATGTTCCCACTAAAAAGAAATGATAAATTCTTAAGGTGATGGATACACCAATTACCCTGATTTGATCATTACACATTGCATGCTTGTATCAAAACATCACATGTACTCCATAAATATATACAACTATTATGTACCCATAATAATTTTTTAAAAAGTGTATTGGGAGCACATTGTCTAAATGAGAATTATGAGGACCATTGAGGATACAGTAATATAAATTTAAGATATAAAATTGTTATGCAATTTTAAAGACTCAACTCTTTGAAACATGGATTAGAACTTCTGTTAAAATTCTGTAATGCTTAATTAAATCATATGATTGTGATATCAAAAATATACTTCACATATGATTTAAATGCCTACTTTTTTTACATTGATAACAAAAATGAACGTCATTTAATTTAAAAAAGTAACATAAAAAATTTATTGGCTGTGCTAAGAACTTCTAGGTTGACAACTTTTTAGTTTTTACAACAACCCTGTGATAACCTCTTAAATTTTTAAGTATATAATACAGTTTTTTAAACTATAGGCACAATGTTATATAGCAGATCCCTAGAAATTATTATCTCGCATAACTAGAATTTTATACCCATTGAACACCCACTCCCTATTTCCCACTCTCTCAGCCTCTGGTAACCACCATTCTACTCTCTGCTTCTATGCGTTTGACTGTTTTAGATACCTTATACAAGTAGAATCATGCATAAAAATTGTATATGTTTATTGTATGCAATATGATGTTTTGAAATATGCATATATTGTGGAAGAGCTAAATTGAGTTAATTAACATATGCATTATCTCATATACTTACCATTTTTTATAGTAAGAACAATTAAAATCTACTCTCAGTGATTTTCAAGAATTCAATATATTGTTATTATTATAGTCACCATGTTGTACCATAGGTCTCTTGTTTCTCCAATCTAAAATAAATTTTGTACTTTTGACTAACATCTGCCCAACCTCCTACCCCCAGCATCTAATATCCACCATTCTACTTTCTGCTTCTATGAGTTCAACAGTTTTAGATTCCACATATAAGTGAGCTCATGCAGTATTTGTCTTTCTGTGCTTGACTGATTTCACTTAAAATAATGTCCTCCAGCCAGCACTTTGGGAGGCTGAAGCGGGCGAAATATGACGTCAGGAGTTCCAGACCAGCCTGGCCAACATGGTGAAACCCCGTCTCTACTAAAAATACAAGGCCGGGCGCGGTGGCTCAAGCCTGTAATCCCAGCACTCTGGGAGGCCGAGGCGGGCGGATCACGAGGTCAGGGGATCGAGACCATCCTGGCTAACATGGTGAAACCCCGTCTCTACTAAAAAATACGAAAAACTAGCCGGGCGAGGTGGCGGGCGCCTGTAGTCCCAGCTACTTGGGAGGCTGAGGCAGGAGAATGGCGTGAACCCGGGAGGCGGAGCTTGCAGTGAGCTGAGATCCGGCCACTGCACTCCAGCCCGGGCCACAGAGCGAGACTCCGTCTCAAAAAAAAAAATAAAATAAAATAAAATAAATAAATAAATAAATAAATAAATAAAAATACAAAAAAATTAGCTGGGCATGGTGGCAGGCGCCTGTAATCTCAGCTACTCGGAAGGCTGAAGCAGGAGTATCTCTTGAACCCAGGAGGCCGAGGTTGCAGTGAGCCTATATCGCACCATTCCACTCCAGCCCTGGGGACAGTGCGAGAGTCCGTCTTAATAATAATAATAATGTCCTCCAGGTCCATCCATGTTGTTGCCAATGATGGGATTTCCTTCTTTTTTAAGGCTGAAGAGTATTCCATTGCGTATATCTATGTACCACATTTTCTTTATCCATTCATCCATGGATGGGCACTTAGGTTGATTCCATTTCTTGGCTATTGTGAATAATGTTGCAATAAACATGTGAGTGCAGATATCGAGTCCGCATACTGATTTCATTTCCTTCGGCTATATACCCAGTAGAGATATTGCTGAATTGTTTGGTAGTTTTATTTTTAATTTTCTGAAAAACCTCCATACTGTTTTCCATAATGGATGTACTAATTTACATTCCCAACAACAGTATGCAAGGGTTCCCTTTTCCCCATGTCCTCATCAACACTTATCTTTTGTCTTTTTGATGATAGCTATTTTAACAAGTGTGAGGTGATACCTTATTGTGATTTTAATTTGCATTTTCCTTGCAAGATGGGTGAAGTTGAACATTTTTTAATATACCTGTTGGCCATTTGTATGTCTTCTTTTGAGAAATGTCTATTTAGGTCCTTTGCCCATTTTTAAATATGGTTATTTGATTTATTGCTATTGAGTTGTTTGAGTTCCTTATATATTTTGGATATTAATCCCTTATTAGTTACATGACTTGCAAATATTTTCTCCCATTCCATAGGTTGTCTCTTCACTCGATTGGTTATTTTCTTTGCGGTACGGAAGCTTTTTAATTTGATGCAATTCTATTTGTCTACTTTTGTTTTTGTGGCCTATGCTTTTGGGATCATAGCCAAAAATCATTGTGCAGACCAATGTTGTGGAGTTTTCCACCTATGTTTTCTTCAAACGACTTTTACAGCTTCAGAGCTTACATTTAAGTCTTTAATCAATTTTGAGTTTGTTTTTGTATATGATGTAAGTGCCCAAGTTCTTTCTTCTGCATGGTGTATATCCAGTTTTCCTAACATCATTTATTACAGAGAATTGTTTTTTCCTCATTGTGTGTTCTTGGCATCTTTGTCAAAAATCAAACGACTGTAAATGTATGGGTTTATTTCTGGGCTCTCCATTCTGTTCCACTGGCTGATGTGTCTGTTTTTATACCAGTACTAAGCTGTTTTGATTAATATAGCTTTGTAATGTATTTTGAAGTCAGGTAGTGAGATGTCACCAGTTTTGTTCTTTTTGCTCAAGATTGCTTTGGTTATTCTGGGTCTTTTGTGGTTTCATACAAACTTTAGACTTTTTTTCTGTTTCTGTGTAAAATGTCATTGGAATTTTGATAGTGACTGCATTGAATCTGTAAATCATATTGGGTAGTATGGACATTTTAACAAAATCAATTCTTCCATTCCATGAACACAGGATACCTTTCCATTTTTTAAATCTTCTTCAGTGTTTTCATTAATGTTTCATAGTTTTCAGCATACAGGTCTTAGATCTCTATAATTAAATTTATTCATAAGTGTTTTATCTTTGTAGCTATTGTAAATGGGATTGTTTTCTTGATTTCTTTTTTGGATAGCTGTTCATTGGTATATGGAAATGCTACTTATTTTTGTATGCTGATTTTGTGTCTTAAAACTTTATCGTATTTATCAGTTTGAACTTTTTTGGTAGAGTCCTTGGGATTTTCTATATATATGATCACGTTGTCAAGAACAAGGACAATTTAACATCTTTCTTTCCAATTTGGATGCCTTTTATTCTGGCCTAATTGCTCTGGCTAGTACTTCTATTATTACAGAGAATAGAGTGGTAAAGAGGGGCATTCTTGTCTTGTTCCTGACCTTAGAAGAAGAGCTCTCAACTTTTTATCTGTGTGTATGATGTTAGCTGTGGGTTTGTTATATATGGCCTTTATTGTGTTGAAGTACATCTCTTTTATATATAATTTGTTAAGAGTTGTTTTAAATCATAAAAACATGTTGAATTTCGTCAAATGTTTTTTTCTGCATCTATTTAGATAATCATGTTTTTAATCCTCTATTCTATTTATGTGGTGTATCACATCTCTAAATTTGCATATGAAGAACCATCCTTGCATCCTAGGGATAAATCCCACTTGATAATGGTGAATGATCCTTTTAATGTGCTTTGAATTTCGTTTGCTACTATTTTGTTGAGAATTTTCACATCCTTACTCCTCAGTGATATTGACCTGTAATTTTCTTTGTTGTAGTGTCCTTGTCTGGCATTGGTTATCAGTGTAATACTGGCCTCTTAAAGCGAGTGTGCAAGTGCTCCCTCCTCTTCAGTTTTTTTTTTTTTTTTTTTTGAAAGACTAGTTCAACCATTATGGAAAACAGTATGGCGATTCCTCAAGGATCTAGAACTAGATGTACCATATGACCCAGCCATCCCACTACTGGGTATATACCCAAAGGATTATAATTACTCTACTACAAAGACACATGCACACGTATGTTTATTGCGGCACTATTCACAATAGCAAAGACTTGGAATCAACCCAAATGTCCATCTGTGACAGACTGGATTAAGAAAATGTGGCACATATACACCATGGAATACTATGCAGCCATCAAAAAGGATGAGTTTGCGTCCTTTGTAGGGACATGGATGCAGCTGGAAACCATCATTCTTAGCAAACTATCACAAGAAGAGAAAACCAACACCGCATGTTCTCACTCATAGGTGGGAACTGAACAATGAGATCACTTGGACTCGGGAAGGGGAACATCACACACTGGGGCCTATCATGGGGAGGGGGGAGGAGGGAGGGATTGCATTGGGGAGTTATACATGATATAAACGTTATGCACATGTACCCTAGAACTTAAAGTATAATAAAAATAAAAAAAAAATAAAAAAAAAAAAAAAAAATAAAAAAAAAAAAAAAAAAAAAAAGAAAAACGGATTAAACATAGCACAAAAGATTCTCCACCTTCACTTTGAGCAAAAATGTCTTTTCCTTGCCATTCATTGAGGTACTTTTCAATCATATTTTTCTGAATTTCAAAAGCTGGGAGAATCCTACTTCACAAATTCTCTCTTCACTTTTTATACAGATCACACAGCACTGCTGATTCTGGCCACTTTGGCTGTCTATTGCACACCATCACAGCTTATATGGTGACCTGGATTGTTAGCTGTTTCAAAGAAAACCATTAATCTGATGTATTGAAGTTCAATTTGGGGAAAAGGCTCTAGAATTCTTATGTTTTAAGGTAGAAGGTTTGGATTTTAATGTAGAAAACTGTTTTGATAAATTCCTGTTTATGTACTGTATTTATAAGTGATGTTAATATCATATTGGCATACCAAATTTGAGAACATATTTTTATGCCTGGAGCTATTTTTACTGTATTTAAAATGTTGAGAAATTTCATTCCTGTACAAAGTGCTGAACTTATTTTAGAAAGAAAATATGGCAGAGTAAGGAAGAAGAATTACTGTACAATATAAATAGGAAGAAAACAGGATTTTAATCTCAGTCTTACTATTAAGTGGGGGTAATCACCTAACATCTCAGAGACTCTTATTTCTTTATTCGTAAAGTGAAGATTGTAGCATAAATTATCTGTAACTTTTAAAATTCTATGGTTAGTAATTTTTCACATGGATATTGAAAATGTATAAGATTCAATATGTATTAAAGTTACACATTATATTATGAAAAATATATTCTACACAAAACCTTACACCACTTAATATATATATAAAACACATGAATATGCATCATGATTTTAATGTGTACCTCTTAACTATACAACCATGAAAGCTTTAAATCCACAGATATAATTTTTAAATTTGAATTGTATATTTTGGGGACTTGGCTACAAAGGTGGTGACCTTATATATTCATTCACTCTGGAAGAAATTCTTACAATCAGTTACAAATACTTCCCAAGCCTAATGCTATGTGGCCAGAGCTCTGGACCGACCTCAGCCATTCTGTTGTGAAAAGTGATTCTGTATTGTAACAGCAACAAAAAATTCTGAGATAAATACAACGTCAGTTCAAGATCATGACATCCAAGTGTGTCACTGGTGTTTAGTTGTGGGGAGGAGGTTAAAAAAAAGCAAGGAACAGATTTGTGCAAACAGACTTTACAATTTTGAAGTAATTCGTGAGCTGTGCCGGTGTCTCTTGAAACAAACTGACAATAAACCTTGGCTTCTCTTTTGAAAAAAAAAAAAAAAAAAAAAAAAAAAAAAAAAAAGAAAGAATTTGAGAATGGTACTAATCAGGCATGAAGCCATCCGGCCTGGGCTTTCTTTAATCAGCAACTTATCATTACTGGTTCAATTTCCTATTCATATTGGTCTGGTCAGATTTTCTATTTCTTCATGATTCAGTCTGTTTAATTGTATGTGTCTAGGAATTTATTAATTTCTTCTAGGTTATCCAATTTGTTGGGGTATAATTGTTCACAAGAATTTCTTCTTATTCTTTATTTCTAGAATATCAGTTGTAATGTCTCCTCTTTTATTTCTGATTTTATTTGAGTCTTCTCTCAATTTATATACCACCATTACAGTATTAGAGTATTTTGAGTATGACTAGGTATTACTTATACAATTAATTTTGCACTTTTATGTTTTCATGTTACTATTAGTGTCTTTGTCTTTCTGCTTGAAGAATTTCCTTTCTCATTTCTTGTAAGATAGGTCTGGTGGTGATGAGCTCCTCAGCTTTTGTTTTTCTGGGGAATGCTTTATCTCCTTTATTTCTGAAGGACAGCTTTGCCAGGTAGAGTAGTTTTGGCTGGCAGGTTTTTTTGTTTTTTCCTGCACTTTCAGTATATTATCCCACTATTTCCTGGTTTTTGCTGATAAACCAGCTGATAGATGTATTACAGCTCCCTTATATGTAATATGTTTCTTAATTCTTGACACTTTCCTAATTTGTTGTTTGATTATTGATAGTTTAATTATGATGTGCCTTGATGAACTTCTTTTGTGTTGAATTTTATTGGAAGACTCTAGGCTTCCTGTACTTGTATGTTGGCATCTTTCTCCATATTTGGAAAATTTTCTACCAATTTTTAAAAAATAGGCCTTTTGATTATTTTCTCTCTCTTCTTGTGAAATTTCTATTAGGAAAAGGTAGTTCTCTTGATCGTGTTCTATAATTCCCATAGGCTTTCTTTTCATTCTTTTTTTTTTTTTTTTTGTCCTCTGGATAATTTCAAATGTCCTGTCTTCAAGCTCACTGATTCTTTTGCTTAATCAAGCCTGCTTCTGAAGATTTCTCTTAAATTTTTCAGTTCAGCTAATCCTTCATCTCTAGGATTTCTATTTGGATTTTTTAATTAGATTTTTTGGGGGTCAAACTTCTCTTTTTGTTAAAGTATTGTATTCTACATTTTATTGAATTTTCTGTCCCTATTTTCTTACAGTTCAGTGATCTTTAAGAGGATTTTCTTAATTCTTGGTCAGTCACTTTATAGATCTCTATTTCTTTAGGGTTTGTTATTGAAGATTTAGTTTCCTTTGGTGGTATCATAATTCCCAGATTCTTTGTAATCCTTGTGTTATTATGTGGGTGTCTGCACATTTGAGAAAATGGCCACCTGTTTCTGCCTTTATACAGGTGTTCTTTGGCAGGAATAGGCCTTCACTATTTAGTCTAGTCTGGAATTTCTTTCTTTCTCTTTCTTTCTTCTTTTCTCTTTCTTTCTTTCTTTCTCTTTCTTTCTTTCTTTCTTTCTCTTTCTTTCCCTTCCTCCCTTTCTTCCTTCCTTCCTTTCTCTCTCTCTCTCTTTCCTTCCCTCCCTCCCCCTTCCTTCCTTCCTTCCTTCCTTCCTTCCTTCCTTTCTCTCTCTCTCTCTCTCTCTCTCTCTCCTCTCTCTCTCTCTCTCTCTCTTTCTGACAGAGTCTCACTCTGCCACCAGGCTGGAGTGCTGTGGTGCAATCTCGGCTCACTGAAACCTCCACCTCCCAGGTTTAAGTGATTCTCCTGCTTCAGCCTCCCGAGTAGCTGGGATTACAGGCTCACACCACCACGCCCAGCTAATTTTTGTATTTTTAGTAGAGATGGCATTTCACCATGTTGACCAGGGTGGTCTTGATCTCTTGACCTTGTGATCTGCCTGCCTTGGCCTCCCAAAGTGCTGGGATTACAGGTGTCAACCACCACACTGGGCTTTACATGGGATTCTTAATGGGCCAGCTGGTAACGACCATGGGCAGGCATAGCTTTCTGGTGGGTTCTCTAGTTAGGTAGGGTCACTTCATGCACTCTGAGATCAGGTGGTGCACTTGGCTGGGCTCTGCTGTATGAAGGGACCACTGGTTGCTCTGTGAGGTCAGGTGGAGCTGGTGCCAGGGCACTGCAATTGCCTCTGATCAGGCAGGATTGCAGTCAGTATTTCCTTACTTGACAGTACTGCTGTTTGTCTTCTGAAGTTGGGCAGGGCTGCACAGTGGGCTCCAAGTTGGGTGTGGTCACTGCTTGGTTTCTCAGGATGGGTGTGACCAGAGATTATGCTCTGTAGAAATGCATGTTTCAGGCTCGTCTCTCTGCCTGGGTATATCCTTTTGCTGAACTCTGAGGCTGGGCCAAGTTACTGTTAAGATTTCTTGGTTGGGTGGGACTCGTAACTATGTTTCACAGGCACATGCAGTTGTTGCTTGCCTTCCCGCCCTGGGGCACTCTAGCTGTGCTCTGATGCTGGGCCACGTCTCTATTTAGAGTCCAGCGTCAAGCAGGGCCAGCGGCCATGCTCTGCAGAAATGGTGGTGGGTCTCTCCCTGCCTGGGCAGAGCCTTGGGGTGAGCTTAGAGGCTGGGCTGAGTCTCTCTTTGGACTCCTGAACTGGGCAGGGCCAATGGCTATACTCTGCAGTAATGCATGATGGCAGGTGTCTCCTTGCCTAGGTGGAACCTCTGGGTGAACTTAGAGGCTAGGCCAAGTCTCTATTCAGGCTTCTGGGTCACGCAGGGCCAGGGGTTATACTCTGCAGAAGCGTATGGTGCTGGGTGTTGCCCTGACCGTATGGAGCTTAGACACTGGTCAGAGTCTTTATTTAGACATGACCAGATGTATTAGATGTATTAGATGTATTAGATGTGGCCAGTGGCTATGCTTCACAGAAGTGCACTCTGGTAGTTTACAGTCCACCTGAGTGGAGCCTTGGGATGGGATCTGAGGCTGGGTAGGGTGGCTGTCTAGGAATTCAGCCCTAGTAGAACTACTGATCATCTTTTTGGGAGTGACTAGATTGGTTTTGCGGGTCAGTATTGGCTACTGGCTGGTATCAGCCTTACAGGTGAAGTTTTTTGCTTTTCTGGTTCTGTGTTCCACAAGGAGGTGCCAGTGTCATTCACAAGTTTTGAGATTTTCACAAAGGTGTTCTTTTCTGTGGATAGTTGTTAGTTGGAATTTCTGTGGAGGTGGGGGAAATACTGAAACCAGTTACCTCCTATTCTGCCAATTTGCTGACAACTTCATTACTTTTTTTTTTTTTTTTTTTAATAAGAGACAAAGTCTCACTCTATTGCCTAGACTGGAGGTACAGTGGTGTGATCACAGCTCACTGCAGCCTTGAACTCTTGGGCTCTAGCAATCCTCCTACCTTAGCTTCCTGAGTAGCTAGGACTACAGGCATGTGCCACCATGACTGGCTAAATTTTTTTATTTTTATTTTTTTTTAGAGACAAGATCTTGCTATGTTGCCCAGGCTGGTCTCAAACTCCTAGTCTCAAGCAATCCTCACACCTCAACCTCCCAAAGCATTAGAATTACAGGCATGAACCACTGCACCCAGCTCAATTCATTCCTTTTTATAGCTCAATAATATTCCATTCTAATGATGTATCACATTTTGTTAATTCATTCATTATTTTATAAATTTGAATTGTTTCTTGCTTTGGATTTTATTGTGAATAGTGATACTATGAATATTTTTTCACAAGCATTAATTTTAGTACCATTTTCAGTTCTTTTGGGTATATCCCCAGAAGGAATTACTGTATCACATGGCAATTTTATGTTTAACATTTTGAAAAACTTACAGACTGTTTTCCAGCATGGCTGCCCCATTTACATACCCACTGGCAATGTTTGAAGGTAACAATTTTTCCACTTCCCCATTGACATTTGTTATTATTTCAGTTTTATTATTGTCATCTTAGTGAGTATGAAGTGAGTATGAACCACATTCTATTATAGATTTGATTTGCATTTCTTAGGTGAATAATTTTGTTAGGAATCTTTTCATGTGCTTATTGGTCATTCATACATCTTCTGAGGAGAAATATCTATTCAAATGGTTTGACCACTTAAAAATTGTACTTTTTTTGTCTTTATTATTGAGTTGGGAGAGTTCTTCATAAACTCTGGATATAAGACTCATATCACATATATGATCCACACTTTTTATTTTGTATTTTTATGTTTGAGACAAGATCTCACTCTGTCACCCAGGCTGAGTGCAGTGGCATGATCGCAGCTTCTGGGCTCAGGCAATCCTCCCATTTCAGCCTCCTGAGTAGCTGGGACGAGACAGGCACATGCCAACATGTCTGGCTAATTTTTGTATTTTTTGTAGAGATAGGGTTTTGCCATGTTGCCCAGGCTGGTCTCAAACTCCTGGGCTCGAGCGATCCTCCCACCTTGGCCTCCTAAAGTGCTGGAATTACAAGTGTGAGCCACTGTGACTGGCCATGATCTGCACTTTAAATCCTACTTTCTTTTGGCCTCCTTGGATTCAGAGAGGAATCAGCTGTTATATCATAGAAGATCCCCTATATGTGATGAGTAGCTTATTTCTTGCTACTTTCAAGATTTCCTCTTTGTTTTTGCTTTCAGCAATATGACTACAATGTATTTAGGTGTAAATCTTTTAAATTTGTTGAATTTCCTGGATATGTAAATTCATGTCTTTCATTAAATTTGGGAAGATTTTGCCACTATTTCTAATATATTCTTTCTGTCCTTTCTCTTCTCTCCCAGTAGAACTCCTATTAGGTGTATGTTAGTATGCTTGATGGTGTGACACAGGTTTTAGGCTCTGTTAATTTTTTTTTTCATTCTTTTCTCATCCTGCTCTTCAGACTAGATGCTCTCAATTGGCCTATCTTCATGTTCACTGATTCTTTTTTTTTTTGGTCATTTCAAATCTGCTGTTGGAACCCACGTAGTGATTTTTTATTTCCATTACTGTATTTTTCAGCTCCAGAATTTCCATTTGGTTTCTTTCTGTAATTTCTACCTCTTTATTGATATTCCCTATTTTTTGAGACACCAATTTCCTGGTTTTCTTTCGTTCTTTGTCTGTTTTCTTTAGCTCTTTGATCATATTTTCATTTAAAGTCTTTGTCTAGTAAGTCCATTGCCTGGGCTTCCTTATAGACAGTTTCTATTAATTTCTCTTTTCTTCCTGTGAATCAACCATACTTTTTTATTTTCCTGCATGCCTCATAATTTTTTGTTGAATACTAGACATTTGGAACATTGTAATGTGGCAACTCTGGACATCAGATTCTCCTCCTTCTCCATGGTTTGGTGTTGCTGTTTGTTATAAGTTGTTGTTGTTGGCTTATTTCATGACTTTTCTGAACTATATGTAAAATCTGTGTTTTTTTCTCATATGTTGCCACTGACATCTGTGTCTTATTACCACAGTGGTTAGCTAGTGTTTGACAGAGTTATCTTAAATGTCTGAGGAAAAAAAAATGGAAAGGAAGGAAAGATGGAAGCAAGCAAAGAAGAGAAGAGAAAAGAAAAATTTAAAAAGAAAACCACGGGCCAGGCATGGTGACTCATGCTTGTAATCCCAGCACTTTGGGAGGCTGAGGCAGGAGGATCACTTGAGCTCAGGAGTTCCAGACCAGCCTGGGCAACATAGTGATAACAAAAAAATTAACCAGGCATGGTGGTGCATGCCTGTGGTCCCAGCTACTCAGAAGGCTGAGGCAGGAGGATCACCTGAGCACAGGTCAACGATGCAGTAAGTCGTGATCTCTCTATTGCACTCAAGCTGGGTGACAGAGTGAGACCCTCTCTATTTAAAAAAAAAAAATGCCTAGGTGCAGTGGCTCACACCTGTACTCCTAGCACTTTGGAAGGCCAAGATGGGCAGATTGATTGAGCCCAGGAGCCAGGAGTTCAAGAGCAGCCTGGCAATGTAATGAAATCCCATCTCTACAAAATATACAAAAATTAGCTGGCTGTGGTGGTGTGTGCCTGTGGTCCCAGCTACTTGGGAGGCTGAGGTGGGAGGATTGCTTGAGCTTAGGAGGTTGAGGCTGCAGTATGCTGTGATTGTGCCACTGCACTCCAACCTGGGTGACAAGGTGAGGCCCTGTCTCAAATTAATTAATTAATTAATTAAAATAAAGAAAAAAATGAAAAAGAAAAAAGTACTATTTTAGTTTTTGCAGATTTTAGCTAGAGTGTTTAAAATTCTGTCTTATCTTTAACTTCCTGTTCATGTGGAGACTGAAAGCCAGTCATAGCTGAAATATTAGGGTCTTCTCAGGCGTTTCCTGAGCACGTGTTCAGCATTGGTATACCTGTGACTTTCTCAATTCCACATTATATGAATCATCTTTCAAAAGCCCTTATTTCTGCCTGTATCTCCTTTTTCAATCTCCACTTTCTTTATCTTTTTGGTTTGTCTGTTCACTGTTGTCCCTTGACCCAGGCTATGGAAGACAATATCTATGCTTTAAATGATTTCAGCAAAAGTCACATGAGAAGCCACTCCAGCCCTAGGAAAGCTCTGAGTAAGGCAAAACAAAGGCAAACTTTTGTGCTAGTCCTTAAGGAAGCTGCCAGACAGGTTGAGACTCACAACTACAATTCTTTGAGGATAAGGTCCATATTGCTTCCTGTGGCACTGGGAACTTGCACTAAGAGTACAGGCTGCCATTCTCACAGCTGCCACCATCTGGGGTGTGGGGAATGGCAAGCAAGCATTATTTTTCCGTTATTGAATTATTTTATTCATTTCTTTTTTTTAATATTTTAAGTTCTAGGGTACATGTGCACAACGTGCAGGTTTATTACATATGTATACATGTGCCATGTTGATTTGCTGCACCCATTAACTCGTCATTTACATTAGATATTTCTCCTAATGCTATCCTTCTGCCACCCCCCTACCACACAACAGGCCCTGGTGTGTGATGTTCCCCGCTCTGTGTCCAAGTGTTCTCACTATTCAATTTCCACCTATGAGTAAGAACATGCAGAGTTTGGTTTTCTGTCCTTGCCATAGTTTGCTCAGAATGATGGTTTCCACCTTCATCCATGTCCCTTCAAAGGCCATGTTCTCATCCATTTTTTAATGGCTGCATAGTATTGCATGGGGAATATGTGCCACAGTTTCTTAATTCAGTCTATCCTTGATAGACATTTGGGTTGGTTCCAAGTCTCTGCTATTGTGAATGGTGCTGCAGTAAACATACGTGTGCATGTGTCTTTATATCAGCATGATTTATAATCCTTTGGGTACATATCCAGTAATGGGATCCCTGGGTCAAATGGTATTTCTAGTTCTAGATCCTTAAGGAATTGCCACACTGTCTTCCACAATGGTTGAACTAGTTTACGCTCCTACCGACAGTGAAAAAACTTCCCTATTTCTCCACATTATCTCCAGCACCTATTGTTTCTGACTTTTTGATGATTGCCATTCTAACTGGTATCATACTTTAAGTTCTAGGGTACATGTGCACAACGTGCAGGTTTGTTACATATGTATACGTGGGCCATGTTGGTGTGCTGCACCCTTTAACTCGTCATTTACATTAGGTATATCTCCTAATGCTATCCCTCCCCCCTCCCCCCACCCCACAACAGTTCCCGGTGTGTGATATTCCCCTTCCTGTGTCCAAACGTTCTCATTGTTCAATTCCCACCTATGAGTGAGAACATGTGGTGTTCGGTTTTCTGTTCTTGCGATAGTTTGCTGGAATGATGGTTTCCAGTTACATCCATGTCCCTACAAAGGACACGAAATCATCCTTTTTATGGCTGCATAGTATTCCATGGTGTATATGTGCCACATTTTCTTAATCCAGTCTATCATTGATGGACATTTGGGTTGGTTCCAAGTCTTTCCTATTGTGAATAGTGCTGCAATAAACATATGTGTGCTTGTGTCTTTATAGCAGCATGATTTATAATCCTTTGGGTATATACCCAGTAATGGGATGGCTGAGTCAAATTTCTAGTTCTAGATCCTTGAGGAATCGCCACACTGTCTTCCACAATGGTTGAACTAGTTTACAATCCCACCAGCAGTGTAAAAGTGTTCCTATTTCTCCACATCCTCTCCAGCACCTGTTGTTTCCTGACTTTTAATGATTGCCATCCTAACTGGTGTGAGATGGTATCTCATTGTGGTTTTAAAAGATTTGCATTTCTCTGATGGCCAGTGATGATGACTATTTTTTCATGTGTCTGTTGGCTACATGTCTTCTTCTGAGGAGTGTCTGCTCATATACTTTGCTCACTTTTTGATGGGGTTTTTTCTTGTAAATTTGTTTGAGTTCTTTGTAGGTTCTGGATGTTAGCCCTTTGTCAGATGAGTAGCTTACAAAAATTTTCTCCTATTCTGTAGGTTGCCTGTTCACTCTGATGGTAGTTTCTTTTGCTGTACAGAAGCTCTTTAGTTTAATTAGATCCCATTTATCAATTTCGGCTTTTGGTACCATTGCTTTTGGTGTTTTAGACATGAAGTCCTTGCCCATGCCTGTGTCCTGAATGATATTGCCTAGGTTTTCTTCTAGGGTTTTGATGGTTTTAGGTCTAACATTTAAGTCTCTAATCCATCTTGAATTAATTTTTGTATAAGGTGTAAGGAAGGGACCCAGTTTCAGCTTTCTATATATGGCTAGACAGTTTTCCCAGCACCATGTATTAAATAGGGAATCCTTTCCCCATTTCTTGTTTTTGTCAGGTTTGTCAAAGATCAGATGGTTGTAGATGTATGGTATTATTTCTGAGGACTCTGTTCTGTTCCACTGGTCTATATCTCTGTTTTGGTACCAGTACCATGCTGTTTTGGTTACTGTAGCCTTGTAGTCTAGTTTGAAGTCAGATAGTTTGATGCCTCCAGCTTTGTTCTTTTGGCTTAGGATTGTCTTGGCAATGTGGGCTCTTTTGTGGTTCCATATGAACTTTAAAGCCGTTTTTTCCAATTCTGTGAAAAAAGTCATTGGTAGCTTGATGGGGATGGCACTGAATCTATAAATTACCTTGGGCAGTATGGCCATTTTCATGAGATTGATTCTTCCTATCCATGAGCATGATATGTTCTTCCATTTGTTTGTGTCCTCTTTTATTTCCTGAGCAGTGGTTTGTAGTTCTCCTTGAAGAGGTCCTTTCCATCCCTTGTAAGTTGGATTCCTAGTTATTTTATTCTCTTTGAAGCAATTGTGAATGGGAGTTCACTCATGATTTGGCTCTCTGTTTGTCTGTTATTGGTGTATAAGAATGCTTGTGATTTTTGCACATGGATTTTGTATCCTGAGACTTTGCTGAAGTTGCTTATCAGCTTAAGGAGATTTTGGGCTGAGACGATGGGGTTTTCTAAATATACAATCATGTCATCTGCAAACAGGGACAATTTGACTTCCTCTTTTCCTAATTGCATACTCTTTATTTCTTTTGCCTGCCTGATTGCCCTGGCCAGAACTTCCAACACTCTGTTGAATACGAGTGGTGAGAGGGGGCATCCCTGTCTTGTGCCAGTTTTCAAAGGGGATGCTTCCAGTTTTTGCCCATTCAGTATGATATTGGCTGTGGGTTTGTCATAAATAGCTCTTATAATTTTGAGATACGTTCCATCAATATCAAGTTGAGAGATTTTAGCATGAAGGGCCGTTGAATTTTGTCAAAAGCCTTTTTCTGCATCTATTGAGATAATCATGTGGTTTTTGTCTTTGGTTCTGTTTATATGCTGGATTACATTTATTGATTTGTGTATGTTGAACCAGCCTTGGATCCCAGGGATGAAGCCCACTTGATCATGGTGGATAAGCTTTTTGATGTGCTGCTGGATTCGATTTGCCAGTATTTTATTGAGGATTTTTGCATTGATGTTCATCAGGGATATTGGTCTAAAATTATCTCTTTTTGTTGTGTCTCTGCCAGGCTTTGGTATCAGGATGATGTTGGCCTCATGTAATGAGTTAGGGAGGATTTAGGAGGGAACATTTTCAAAGTCATTCTATGAGGCTAGCATTACCCTAATACCAAAGCCAGAGAATGATACTACAAGATAAGAAAAACCACAGAAAAATATCCACAATGAATATTGATGCAAGAATCTGCAACAAAATGCTATCAAACATTATTCAACAGCACACTAAAAGGATTATACACCATGACCAAGTGGGATTTATCCCTAGGATGCAAGAGTGGGTCAATATATGCAAATCAATAAATGCAATAACCACATTACTAGAATGAAAGATAAAAATCACACAATCACTTTGATAGGTACAGAAAACACATTTAACAATATTTAACACCCTTTCATGGTAAAAACCCTCAGCAAACTAGAAATAGAAGAAAATTGTCATGGGATCCTTGGGGTGTCACTTTTCCAGCCAGAAGCCTCTGTGGCTGGTAGCACCTTTGCCTGAGTTTTGCTCAGGCCCACTGGGTTCATTCCACCCACTCGGCCTGGCAGGCTGTGCTCAGCTTGTGCTACCAGCCCAGATCCTGTGCCTGCCAAGGGTGAGCCAAGCATGGAGTGGTGAGGGGTGTGTGAATGAGCAAGCATAGGGTCTGGCTACTGTGCACAGCCAGGCACACCAGCTGCTGTGGTGGGGCAGGCAGCTCCAGGCCCTGGCACAGGCACTGGATCCCTGCTGCAGTTGGATCAGGTGTACCACAAGCAGCTTCCACTGTGGGCACTGGGAAACATGGTGGCACCAGGAACCACAGAGCCCCAAAGGGGGTATCATAGCCCTGGCTTTGGGAGTTTCTAAGTCTGGGCTTCCCGAAAGGCTGCACGTCTTCTTTTCTTCTCTCTTCTCTCCTTCTCTCTTCTCTCCTTCTCATCACCTGCAATGTGACGGACAAGGGGCGTGTTTCAGCCTGTTTGTATTACAGCTTTGTTACTCCCATCATTTGGCAGGTCTCAAGTTCCTGTCCCACATCCAGGAAGAATGAGGTACATGGACATCTGGAAGGTGAGCAAGGTGAAGTGGTGCTTTATTGAGCAACAGTACAGCTCTCAGGAGACCTAAAGTGGGTAGCTCTTTTCTCCAGGCAGGTCCTTCTGATGAGTGCAACTCTCAGCAGAGAGGAGACCCAGAGTGGGTAGCTCCTACCTGCAGGCAGGTTGTCCCCATTGTCTTCCTGAGTCTGGCAGAGTCTGGAGTTTTCATGGGTTTCAGAGGGGAGGAAGTGTGTGCTGACTGGTACATGAGTAGCCATGGGTGGGCCGAGAAAAAGCATCATAAATTCTCATTCTGGTCTGCGGAACTGGCAGCCCAGACCCCAGGCTTCAGGTCATCCCTGGCCTGAAGGTGGGGTTTCACCAGAGACCTGCCCCTTTCTGCCCAGGAACCTGTCTGCCTCCTGCTGCTGTTCAGGGTGCCCAGGCCGTGTGTGCCAAGGGGTGCCTGCAGTCCTGCACTGAGCCCCCTTCAGCCCCCCTCTACATCCTTCCCATGCTTGTTGGCATCCGAAGTCCAGAGGGGGCTGAGGTGGCAGGGCGCTGGTGTGTCAGTGCTGCTCCAAGCACGTGCACACCTGGCTGGGTCGTGACAATGCCCAGGTTCAGCCACGACTTTGTTCCAAACTTGGAGTGGTTGCTGTGAGTGGGGATAGGCTAGGCAGTGGGAGCAGGCACTTTTGAGCCTGTGGGGGCAGGGGAGCTCCCTGGGCCCCTGAGAGCACAGGGATGCCCAGGTCTGCAGCTGCAGCTGGGCTCCCAGCAGCTCCATGGAGTGCACAGCCCCAGCCACGCACCCCCCACTGCAGCTGGCGTCTTTGCAGCAGCTGCTCCAGACAGGACACTACTGCCATCAAAAGTACCTCAACATAATGAAGGCCATAACGAAAAGTCCACAGCTAACACCACACTCAATGGCAAAAGACTGAAAGCTTTTACTCTTTCAGGAAGAAGACAAAGATGCCCCATTCATTATTTCTATTCTATATACAGTATATTATATATAGTATTGGAAGTTCTAGCCAGGGCAATAAGGCCATAAGAAAGGCATTCAAATAGGAAAGGTAGAAGTAACATTATTTATGTTCACAGATGGCATGATCTTCTATGTAGAAATCCCAAGAGATTCCACAAAAAAACCTGTTATAACTAACAAAAAATTCAGTAAATTTACAGGATACAAGAGAAATATATAAAAATCAGTTGCATTTATATACACTAACAATGAACCATGTGGGTGGGAAATTGAGAAAACAATTCCATTTACAGTAGCATCAAAAATAATGAAATACTGAGGGAAAAAAATTTGACTAACAAGGTGAAAGACTTGTGCACTGTGCACTGAAAACTAAAAAACATTGCTGAAGGAAATTAAAGACACTAATTAATAGAAACATACCCCATGTTTCTGGATGACTTAAACATTGTTAAAATGTTAATACTATCCAAAAGGATCTCCTGATTCAGTGTAATCCCTGTAGAAATTCCAATGTTTTGTTTTTTTAGAAACAGAAAAATCCATCTTACATTTTGTATGGAATCTCAAGGGACTTCAAGCATCCAAAACAACCTTGAAAAGGAAGAACAAAGTTGGAGGCCTCACACTTCCTGATTTCAAAACTTACCACAAAACTATAGTAATCAAAACAGTGTGACACTGGCATAAAGATAGACATATAGACCAATATAATAGAATAGAGGGCCCAGAAATACATCCTTCCTATATGGTTAAATGATTTTTGACGGGGTGCCAAGGATTGCCTTTGCAACAAATTGTGCAGGGAAAATTGGATATCCACATGCAAAAGAATGAAGTAGGAGTCTCACATATTAGGGCTCTCCAGAGAAACAGAACCAGGGGAATGAATATCTATATATCTATCTACATAGATAGATATGTGTGTGTGTGTGCGTGCATGTATGCATGTGTGTGTGTGTTAGCGCATGTGATATGTGATTATGAAGGCTGAGAAGTCCCATGATCTATCATCTGTAAGCTGGAGATTCAGGAAGGCCTGTGGTGTAGTTCAAATGCCTGAGAGCCAGAGAACTGATGGTATGAATTCCAGTCCGAGTCTGAAAGCCTCCTGAGGATTGAGAGCACTGAGGGCAGGAGGAGATTTATGTTAAAGCTCAAGTAGTCAAGGGGAGAATGAATTTAATCTTCCTCTACATTTTTGTTACATTGAAACTCTCAACAGATTGAAGGATGCCTAACTACTCTGAAGAGGGCCATCTGCTTTATTCATTTCACCATTTGAAATGCTAATCTCTTCCTGGAAACACCCTGACAGATACCCAGAAATAATGTTTAACCAGATAGATATCTGCACATCCCTTGGCCCATTCAAATTGGAAAATGAAATTAAATATCATAACCATATAAAACATTAACTCTAGAGAAAACATTGGGGGAAACGCTTCAAGACATTGGTCTGGGCAAAGATTTCTTGAGCAATATCTCACAAGCACAGGCAGCCAAAGCAAAAATGGACAAATGGGATCACATCAAATTAAAAAGCTTCTGCGCAGCAAAGGAAATAAACCCACAGAATAGGACAAAATATTTGCAAACTATCCATCTGACAAGGGATTAATAACCAGAATACATTAGGAGCTCAAGCAACTCTATAGGAAAAAGTCTAGTAATCTGATTTAAAAATGTACAAATGATTTGAATAGATATTTCTCAAAAGAAGACATACAAATGGCAAACAGGTATATGGAAAGGTGCTCAATATCATTGATCATCAGAGAAATGCAAATCAAAACTACAGTGAAATGCCATCTTAAAATGGCTTTTTTTCCCAAAAGTCAGGAAATAACAAATGCTGGCAAGGATGTGATGGCTCAGGCACATTTGTCATTAATCTGCTAGCTGACTCTGTTGTGAAGGGGAAGCACACGGGTTGACCGGTCCCTCACCTCTAGCAAGATGTGCTCCTTTAGCTTCTCCAAGTCTTGGGCCAGGTATGTTGCAGCTCCATGGCAAAGAGCACCAAGTTCTTTAGCACGCTACCTACATGAATAAGGTTAGAGGAGGTGAGAGACAGACATAAGTTCTAGTATGGCCTGGGGAGATCCAGATTGTCATCATGGATTTCAGTGTGTCCTCACACTCCCCATTGTTTTTTTAAAAAACAAATCTATTGATGTAGAATTTACATCCCATACAATTCACCCACTTTAAGTGTACAATTAAATGATTTTTGGTAAATTGAGTTGTGCAATCATTGCTACAATCCAGTTTTAGAACATTTTCATCACCCCAGTAAAATCCCTTGTGAATTTTTTAAACTTCATCTTTGTTTCCATCCTAGTCCCAGACAATCACTAATCTATTTTCTGACTCCAAAGATTTTTTAAAAGTTTGAGAAATAATTGACATACCATAAAATTTATTTATTTAAGTGTACAATTCAGTGGGTTTTAAAACTTGTGGCAAGAGCACATAGCATGAGATCTACCCTCTTAACAAAATTTCTTTTTTTTTTTTTGAGACGGAGTCTCGCTCTGTCACCCAGGCTGGCACATAGCATGAGATCTACCCTCTTAACAAAATTTCTTTTTTTTTTTTTGAGACGGAGTCTCGCTCTGTCACCCAGGCTGGAGTGCAGTGGCCAGACTTCAGCTCACTGCAAGCTCCGCCTCCCGGGTTCACGCCATTCTCCTGCCTCAGCCTCCCAAGTAGCTGGGACTACAGGCACCGCCACCTCGCCCGGCTAGTTTTTTGTATTTTTAGTAGAGACGGGGTTTCACCGTGTTAGCCAGGATGGTCTCGATCTCCTGACCTCGTGATCCACCCGTCTCGGCCTCCCAAAGTGCTGGGATTACAGGCTTGAGCCACCGTGCCCGGCCAACAAAATTTCAAGTATACAGTACAGCAGTGGTCTCCAACCTTTTTGG
The DNA here is from genome assembly GCF_009764315.1 of Trachypithecus francoisi. Lineage (NCBI taxonomy): Eukaryota > Metazoa > Chordata > Mammalia > Primates > Cercopithecidae > Trachypithecus > Trachypithecus francoisi. The sequence goes on along the minus strand of NW_022681471.1, from coordinate 23,310,901 downwards.
CACCAGGGACCGGTTTTGTGGCAGACAATTTTTCCACATACTGGTGGGTGAGTGGTGGGTGGTTTCAGGATGATTCAAGCACATTACATTTATTGTGCACTTTATTTCTATTATTATCACATTGTAATGCATAATTAAATAATTATACAACTCACCATAATGTAGAATCAGTGGAAGCCATGAGCTTGTTTTCCTGCAATTAGATGGTCCCATCTGGGGGTGATGGAAGACAGACAGTGACAGATCATCAGGCATTAGATTCTCATAAGGAGTTTGCAACCTAGATCCCACACATGTGTAGTTCACAATAGGGTTTGTGTTCCTTTGATAATCTAATACTGCTGCTGATCTGACAGGAGAACTCAGGCGGTAAAGCAAGTGATGAGGAGTAGCTGTAAATACAGATGAAGCCTCACTCGCTTGTCTGCTTCTCACCTCCTGCTGCGCAGCCTGGCTCCTAACAGGCCACAGACCAGTACTGGTCCATGGCCCAGGGATTGGGGATCCCTGTAGTACAGTATTGTTGAGTGCAATGTACAATGTTTTACATCAGAGCTCTAGAACTTACTCATCTTGCATAGTGGAAACTTTCTACCCTTTAGCCATCATCTCCCCATTTTCCTCTCACTCTGCTCCTGATAACCATCATTCTGCCCTCTGCTTCTGTGAGTTTGACTATTTTTGATTCCATGTGTAAGTAAGATGATGTAGAATTTGTCTTTTGTGACAGGCTTATTTCACTTAGCATAATGTCCTCCAGGTTCATCCATGTTGTTACAAATGTCAGAATTTCCCTCCTTTTTAATGCTGATTAATATTGCATTGTATATTACATTTGCTTTATCCATACATTCATAGATAGACATTTAGTTTGTTTCCACATCATGGCTGTTGTGAAAAAAGAAATGCTGCAATGAACATGGGAGTGCAAATACCTCTTGGATGTCCTGATTTCAGTTCTTTTGGATAAATATGCAAAAGTGTGATGGCTGGACCATATGGCATTTCTGTTTTTAATTTTTGAGGAAACTGCATACTGTTTTCCATAGTAGCAGCACCATTTTACATTTCTACATTTTACATTTCTACAATTGGAACTTTCCAACAAAAGTTACAATTTTTCTACATCTTCACCAATAATTGTTGTATTTTATTTTTTTAATAATGACCCTCCTAACAGGTGTGGGATAATATCTCAATGTGGTTTTGGTTTGCATTTCCCTGAAAATTAGTGACAGTGAGTACCTTTCCATGTAGCTGTTGGCCACTTGTCTTCTTTGGGAAAATATTTATTCAAGTCTTTCGTGCATTTCAAATCAAGTTATATATGATTTTAAACATTTTTCCTCATTCTGAAAGTTGCCTCTTTACCTTTTAACTCTGTTGTTTCATTTGCTGTCTAGAAAATATTCTGATGTAGTCCCACTTGTCTATTTTTATATTTGTTACCTGTGCTTTTGGGGTCATATCCAAGAAAGCATTGCCAAGATCAATGTCATGGAGTTTTTTCCTTGTTTTCCTCAAGGAGTTATACTATTTCAGGTCTTACATTTAAGTCTTTAGTCCATTTTGACCTGATTTTTGTGTACGGTCTAAGGGTCTAATTATGTTCTTTTGCATGGGGCTCTCCAGCTTTCCCAACACCATTTGTTGAAGACATTATCCTTAACCCATTGTCTATTCCTGCCAACTTTGTAAAGATCAGTTGACAGTATACGCATGGGTTTATTTCTGACTCTCTATTCTGTTCTGTAGTCCTATCTTTATGCCAGTACCATACTATTTCAACTACTGTAGCTTTGTAATATATTTTGACATAGGAAGTGTGATGTGGAGTCTTTAGGGTTTTCTATATATGCAATCATGTAATCTGTGAGCAGAGATAATTTTACTTCTTCCTTTCCAATTTAGATGCTGTATTAGTCCATTCTCATGCTGCTATGAAGAAATACCTAAGACTAGGTAATTTATAAAGAAAATGGGTTTAATTGACTTACAGTTCTGCATGCCTGGAGAGGCCGCGGGAAACTTAACAATCATGGTGGAATGCGAAGCAAACACATCCTTCTTCACAAGGTGGCAGGAGAGAGAAGTGCTGAGCAAAGGAGGAAACGCCCCCTGTAAAACCAACAGATTTCGTGAGAATAACTTACTATCATGAGAAGAGCATGGGGGACCACTCCTATGATCTAGTCACCTCCCACGAGATCCCTCCCCTTACACATGTGGATTACAATTTGGATTACAATCCAAGATGAGATTTGGGTGGGGGACATGGATCCAGACCATATCATTCTGCCCCTGGCCCCTTCCAAATCTCATCTTTTTCACCTTTCAAAACACAATTATGCCTTCCTAACAGTTCCCCAAAGTTTTTGTTTGTTTGTTTGTTTTTGTTTGTTTGTTTGGAGACAGGATCTTGCTCTGTGGCCCAGGCTGGAGTGCAGTGGTGCAATCTCGGCTCACTGCAAGCTCCGCCTCCCGGGTTCATGCCATTCTCCTGCCTCAGCTTCCCAAGTAGCTGGGACTACAGGCGCCCACCACCACGCCCAGCTAATTTTTTGTATTTTTAGTAGAGACGGGGTTTCACCGTGTTAGCCAGGATGGTCTCGATCTCCTGACCTCGTGATCCACCCGCCTCGGCCTCCCAAAGTGCTGGGATTACAGGTGTGAGCCACTGTGCCCAGCCTACAGTTCCCCAAAGTTTTATTTCAGCTTTAACCCAAAAGTCCAAGTCCATAGTCTCATCTGAGACAAAGTAAGTCCCTTCTGCCTGTGGTCCCGTACAATCAAAAGCAAGTTAGATACTTCCTAGATACAATGGAGGTATAGGCATTGGATAAATACACCCATTTCAAATGGGAGAAATTGGCCCAAACAAAGCGGCTACAGGCCCCATGCAAGTCTGAAATCCAACAAGGTAGTAATTAAATCTTAAAGCTCTGAAATAATCTCCTTTGACTCCATGTCTCACATCCAGCTCATAAGTGGGAGCTGAACAATGAGAACACTTGACACAGTGAGGGGAACAACACACACCGGGACCTGTCTCGGGGGAGAGCATCAGAATAAATAACTAATGCATGTGGGGCTTAATACCTAAGGGATGGGTTGATAGGTGCAGCAAACCACCATGGCACATGTTTACCTATGTAACAAACCTGCACATCCTGCACATGTATCCCAGAATGTAAAATAAAATAAAATAAATAATAAAAAATTAAATTAAATTAGAAAGAAAAAAGAAAATACGAATATCCAGCCCTAAGAACAAAAACAAACAAACAAAAAAACAAACAAACAAAAAATTAAGGAGGGGATGTTAACTCTCATCACTCCTATTCAACATTGCAGTAGAAGTCCCAGCCAGAACAATAAAACAAGAAAAAGAAATAAAAGTGATGCAGATTGAAAATGGATAAATAAAATATCCTTATTCACAGGTGATAGATGATTTTCTACATAGAAAATTCCAAGTAATCTACTCAAAAAGCACCTAGAATTAATAAGTGATTTTAGCAAGGTTGCAGTATAGAAGGTCAACCCACAGAAATCAATTGTATTTCTGTACACTAATAGTTAGCAAATAGAAATTGAAAATTTTAGACAATAACATTTACAATAGCTGCCTCAAAAGTGAAATATTTTAGTATAAATCTAACAAATATGCATGGGATCTATATACTGAAAAGTATAAAATCTGATAAAAGAAATAAAAGAAGACCAAATAAATGGAGAGAAATACTGTGCTCATGTGTTGGAAGACTCATGATTAAATCATGAGTCGTGTGTGTGTGGTGTGTGTGTGTGTGTGTGTATTAGTTTCTCTCTCCCTCTCTCTCTATATATATATACATACATATATGGAAATTATGTAAAATCTATAAATTGGGTTACAAAAAACTGATACTCTCTTTCTCTCTGTCCCAGAGAAATTTGATCAACTAGCTGGTCTCTATATGTGGAGGGGGGTGGTGTGGGAGAGAGAGAGAAAGAGAGAGATACAATATCAGTTCTCCCCAACCTGATTAATAGATTTTATACAATTTCAATCAAAATCCCACATGAAAGTTTGTAGATATAGGGAAGCTGATTCTAAAAGTTATGTGAAAAATCAAAGAAACTGTAATATTCAAAATAATTTTGAGAAAGAATAATTAAGTGGAAGATCTCACATTGCTTGATTTTTTTTTTTCTTTTGAGTTGGAGTCTTGCACTCTCAACCGGGCTGGAATGCAGTGATGCGATCTCAGCTCACTGCAACCTCCGCCTCCCGGGTTCCAGCAATTCTCCTGCCTCAGCCTCCAAGCATTGCTTGATTTTAAGACTTACCATAAAGCTATAGTGATCAAGACAGGGTAGTATTGGTGAAAAATTAGACATATAAATCAAAGGAACAAAAAATAAAGTCCAGAAATAGATCCAGAGAAATTTGGCCGATTGATTTTTTGATAAAGGACAAAGAAAATTCAATTGAGAAATTATAGCGTTTCCAACAAATAGTGTTGAAACAATTCTTATGACAAAAACAAACAAACAAACAAAAAACAGAAAAGAAAAAAAAGAACCTTGACTTAAACTCCCCTCATTATACAAAAATTAACTCAAAATAGATTATACATCTCAAGGTCAAATGTAAGAGTATTAAACATTTATAGAAAAACATAGGAGAGGCCAGGCGTGGTGGCTTATGCCTGTAACCAGCACTCTGGGAGGCTGAGGTGGGAGGATCACCTAAGGTCAGGAGTTCAGTTCCACTCAGGTGGATCACCTGAGACCAGCCTGGCCAACATGGTGAAACCCTGTCTCGACTAAAAATACAAAAATTAGCTGGACGTGGTGACACATGCCTGTAATCCCAGCTACTTGGGAGGCTGAGGCAGGAGAATTGCTTGAACCCCAGCCTGGGCAACAAGAGTGAAACTCTGTCAAAAAAAAAGAAAGGAAGGAAGGAAGGAAGGAAAGAAGGAAAGAAAGAAAGACATAGGAGAAAATATTTTTGACCACAGTTACGCAAGGAGTTCTTAGATGTGATATCAAAAGCATGATCCACAAAAAAATCAAGAAATTGAACTTTACCAAAATTTAAACTTTTACCCTTAGAAAGGCACTGCTAAGAGAACAAAAAGACAAGGTACAATTTGAGAGAAAATAATTGCAAAGCACATATCTGACAAATACTTATCTATAATGTAAAGAACTCTGAGAACTCAACAGCAAGAAAACAAAAACTCAATTTAAAAAATGGTTAAAACACTTGAGCAGACACTTCACCAAAGAAAACATGCAATAGCAAATGAGCACATGAAAAGACATTCAACATTATTAGCCATTAGGGAAATGCAAATTAAAACCATAAGATTCCATTACACATCCATTAGCTTGTGATAAGTTAGATTCACATTGTACTTCCCAGAACCACTAAAAAACAAAGAGTTATAGGTAAAAAGCTAATAGAAGAAATAAAATGGAATATAAAAATAGTTCTTTAATCAAAAGAAGGCATGAAAGGACCATGAGGAGAACTGAAACCAGATGACACAATTAGAAAAAAGAAAGAAGGTATAATTAAATGAAATAATAATAATTACATCATATGTAAATGAAGCGAACATCCCAATTAAAAGCCAGAGATTGTCAGATTGGGTAAAAAAGTAAGACCCAACTATTTGTTATCTACAAAAGATGTACTTTATTTATTTAAGAGACAAGGTCTCACTCTGTTGCCCAGGCTGGGGTGCAATCACATAATCATAGCCCCCTACAGCCTCTAACTCCTGGGCTCAAGTGATTCTCCCACCTCAGTCTCCTGAGTAGCTGAGACTACAGGTGTGTGCCACCACACCCCTTGAATTTTTAAATTTTTTGTAGAGACAGGGTCTTGCTATGTTGCCCAACCTGGCCTTGAACTCCCAGCCTCAAGCAAACCTCCCACCTTGTTCTCCCAAAGTGCTGGGACTAAAGGTATGAGCCACTGTGCCTAGCCAGGATATGCTCAAATGCAAAGATATAAATAGTTTCAAAGTAAACTAGTGGAAAAAAATAAACCTTGCAAAGAGTAAGCCTAGAAATGCCAGAGTGACAATATTACCAGACAAAATAGACTATAAGACAATGAGTATTAGAGAGAAAGAAGAATATTTCACTATAAAAAAGAGGTCAGTATATCAGAAAGAAATGTAGTTGTGAACAGATATAACCACATAGCTTCAAAATATATGAAGCAAAAACTGTCAGGCCAAAAGAAATGGGCAAGACCATAGTTGGAGATTTTAACATATACCATTCAGTAAATAATAGAGGAGATAGAAAAAGATCAGAAAAGATATAGGAAATATGAATGACATTATCAACCACATTGACAGAACTACTACTTATGAAATACTGCACCCAACAAATGAGATTATACATTTTTTCAAATGCATACAGAATATTCATCAAGATAAACCAAACACTAGGCCATAAAACAACAATCGATTCCAAAAGATTAACATCTCAGAATATGTTCTATGGCAACAATGGCAGTAAATTCAGAATTAAAAACAATAAGATATCTAGAAAGGCCTTAAGATTAAACAATATCCTCTGAGTAACCCATGGATCAAAGAAGAAATCACAATGAAAATTAGAACATATTCCAAACTTATATTAAAATCGGTGGGGTGTACTTAAAGCAAAGCTTAGAGGAAAATTTATAGCTTGAAATGTTTATGTTAGAAAGAAAGTGATAAAACCATGATCTCAGTTCATCTTAAGAAATTAGAAAAAGAAGAGCACATTAACCCTAATGAAAGGAGAAGTAGGGAAATAATACAGAGCAATAGTCAATGTAGTGGGAAACAGACAAGCAATAGAGAGAATTAGCAAAGCCAAGAGATGAGTCTTCAACTTGATTAATACAATCCATAAACACCTAACAAGACTGATCAAGAAAAGAGTTAAAACACAAATAGCCAGTACCAAAAACGATAGAAGGATTATCACTACAGATCCTATGGATATCTCACAGGAAATAGGAAAATGTTATGATAAACTTTATGCCAATAAATTCAACAGTTTAGATGAAAGAGCCAAATAATTTGAAAAAATAGTATTAAAATTGACACAAGATAACATAGTAAGTCTAAATATCCCTATGTCTATTTTAAAATTGAATTTGTTATAGAAAATTTTCCCACAAAGACAGTTCCAAGCCCAGATATCTTCACTGGTTAATTCTATCAAACTTGTAGAGAAGATATATTATCAATCATACACAACTTCTTTCAGAAAATAGAGGAGAAGGAGACACTTCTCAACTCATTTTATATGGCCACCTTAATCATGATACCAAAACCAGGAAAAGAAAATTATAGGCCAATATCACTCACAAATGCAGACATATAACTCCTTTAAGAATTAGTTGGAAATAAAAACTAGCAATACATAAAAAAAATGCACCCTGACCAAATGAGGTTATCTAAGGAATTCAGGTACAAAGTTAATTTAACATTCAAAAATAAGTCAATACACTGTAGTCAATTCATACCAAAGTATTTACTTTGAAATAAATTAAAAATGTAAGATGGATGAGTAAAGGAATGGATAGAGAAATAGACATATGATAAAGCAAGTACAGTAAAAGATTAATGGTATAATGTAATTGGTGGGTATATGGTTCACCAAAAAATCCTTTCACTTTGGCCGTACCATTTGGAAATCATTTTTCGTAACAAAATTATGGAAAAAACAAATCAATTTAACCAACCATATTAATAGCATAAAGAAGAAAAAACATGACCACTTCAATAGATACAGAAAAAGCATTTGAAAAATCCAATACTCATTTATGATTTTTTTAAACTCTCGAGTAGGTATAGAAGGGAACTTCCTTAATCTGAGGAAAGACATCTCCCAAAATTTATATCTAGCATCATACTTACTAATGAAATCGTGAATTTCATCATTAAATTTTTCTTCACCTTAAGATAGGAAAAAAGCAAGGATATCTACTCTTATCATTTCTATTCAACACTGTACTGGTGATTCTAGTCATTGCAATAAATCAAGAAAAGGAAATAAAAGGCATGCCAGTATGATAAGAAGAAATACAACTGTCATTTACGTATGACATTATTTTTACAGAGAATTTACAAAACAACTATTAGAACTAATAAATGAGTTTATCAACATCTCAAGATGCAAGATCAATACAGAAATCAATTTATTTTTAGATGCTACTAGCAAAATAGAAAAATAAAAATTTCAAAAATCAGTTTATAATAGTGTTTTAAGACATAAAATACTTAAGAATAAATCTACCAAAAGACATCTAATACCTGTACATTGTAAATTATGGAAAAATGATAAGAGTATTTAAAGAAAACTTAAAATTGGAGAGCCAGGTGCAGTGCTGTAATCCTAGCACTTTGGGATGGTGAGGTGGAGAGGATCACTTGAGGCCAGGAGTTCAAGACCAGCCTAGGTAACACAGTGAGACCCTGTTTCTATAAAACATTTTAAAAAATTAGCCAGGCATGGTGGTGCACGCCTGTAGCCCCAGCAACTTGGGAGGCTGAGGCAGGAGGATCTCTTGAGCCCAGGAATTCAAGGCTGCAGTGAGTTATGATTGTGCAATTGCACTTCAGCCTAGGTGGCAGAGTGACCCTGTCTCAAAAAAAAAAAAAAAAGAGATACGCCATGTTCTTGGATTGGAAGACTCAATATTGTAAAAAAGTAAATTCTTCCCCAAATTGATCTTTAGACTTTATGCAATCCCAAGCTCCTAGCAGGCTTTTCTGTAGAAATTCACAAGCTAGCTATAAAATGTGTGTGAAAATGTAAGTGACATACGTTAGTCCAGTCTTGAACAAGAAGAACAAACTTGCAGAACTTACACTCCTCACTTTCAAGTTTGCAAATCTTAAAGTAACCAAAATGGTGTGGCATTGGTCTAAGGATAATCAACTAAATAGATGAACTAGAATAAGAGTCCGTAAATTGACCCATACTTATACAGTCAGCTGATTTTCAATAAAAGCAGCAAAGCAAAACAATAGGAAAAAAAGGTCTTTTCAAAAAATGTAGTGAAATAACTGGAAAAATAACCTATGAAGAAAAATTTAACTTCAACTCCCACTCTTCACCATATACAAAATTTAATTTGAGATGGATCAGAGTCCTAAACATAGGCACTGTAACTGTAAAGCTTTCAGAAGAAAGCACGGGACAATACCTTCAGGATGTGAGGGTAGACAAAGATTCCTCAGATAGGATACAGAAAGCAATAACCATTAAAAAATTTAATTTTTAAAATTAATTTAGTCATTAAGTTTTTGAACTTTCATAATGAAATAATTGCTGACTTAGACAAAACTTACAATATAGTAGTACAATGAGTTCCTGTATACCCTTCATTCAGATTCTCCAAATGTTAACATTTTTACTGCGTTTGCTTTTTCATTCTCTTAATTGATAGAAATTATTATATTATTTTTAATATTTTGAATGTAAGTGGCATCCGTGATGTCTCTTTACTCCTAAGCAACATTCTCTTATTTTATTTTATTTTATTATTTTTGTACTTTAAGTTCTAGGGTACATGTGCATAACGTGCAGGTTTGTTACACATGTATACTTATGCCATGTTGGTGTGCTGCACCCATCAACTCGTCAGCACCCATCAACTCGTCAGCACCCATCAACTCGTCATTTACATCAGGTAAAACTCCCAATGCAATCCCTCCCCCCTCCCCTCTCCCTAGCAACATTCTCTTATATAACTGTAGTTGAATTGTCAAAGTCTTATTATTAACATTAATATAATACTATTATTTAATCTATAGGCTTTGTTAAAATTTCACCAATTTTTCAACTAATGTTCTTTATAGCAAAGAAAAATGTATGAATATATACATCAAAGTGTCTGAAAGGTATTAATATCCTGGTTACAATATTTCTGGGTTCTATCATGCCTGTTTTTTAGTTTAGTCTTTTTGTTTATGTGTATTTTCTCACTTTTTTTTCAACTTATTGGTCAATTTTCATTAAAAACTTATTCCTTAAAGCTTTTTACAGTATTTTTTGAAAGTTAACTTTTTTTTACTGCATATGTGGGTCTTCACTTAATTTTTCAGTAAAGACAACTTACTTAGTTATCAGTGTCCCATCATTTGATAAGACCAACGGAGAGTTTGGATAGTAGCCAGCTGTTTTTGAATTGCTTGACGAGAATCTTGTAAATTTGTAGTCCAGAGGTAATTCTGTGATTACTTCAATACTTGGAATTGCAATAGTGCTGTAAGTACTGATTCTCTTACAAGACCATGTATAAACCAAGGAGTCTTCTGTATTTTCCAGTCCTAAAACTGAACTAATAAAATAAAAAGAGCCCCATTTTTTAGATGAAGCATTTAAAGGCTTTGCCTTTGGTCCCTCATATTTTCCTTTTTCTCTAGAGGTTCTGACTTCTCAGGCCTCTGACTCCTTGCACCTTCATCCCTCTGAGTTCTTCCAGGATAAGGACTGTCTTCCAATGACTATGGTGACAAGCCGGGAAAATATCTGAATGCATGCTGTCACCGAAACAAACAACCTTGGGTTCAGGTTTGCCAGTGATTTTCTTCAGAAGCTCATAGAGGTGGACAGCGTTCCCTTGGGAGCACCAGCCAGGTTTATCTAGAGATGGCAGCGCCTCCTGCTCCTCATCATTCTTGAGCATCCGGAAAGGTCTCTGACTTGGTAAGTGGGAGAAGAAACCAGGCTTCAATGCATTTGTAATCACAATGTCAAAAAAGTCTGCAAAATCATTCCCAAGGATATATTTGCAGAGAAGTCTACAGTAATCACTGTGATAACTGGTAATTAACAGGATTTTTCCCAGCATTCTTTAGCTGTCGAAGCCATTTTTTTCACAGATTCAGGATAACCGTGTAAATATCTGCCTGGCTCTATTTTTACTTTTGGAAAATATATTCCACAGTTTTCCTTAAAAGCTGACATTTTATGATTGTGTTGTATAGCAGCAACCATATCCTTCCAAAAATCAAATGTTTTTTGACCATTGTTTGTTGTTAAATAGTCCACCACCCTGGCACATAGAAGAGTTCCTGGCAGGTCAAAGTAGTTGTAAAAATAATACTTTCGTGGGCGGCAAGCCATTCCAATGTCCGACAAGAAGTGCTTCCACTCTTTCTTGCCATATGTCTCTGCCAGCACCTCTGGAATCATCATCTTGGTGCCATGGCTTGCCCCGAGAACAGTGCCATTATTAGCAAGTTTAAGGAAGTTCCCATCTTCTAGATCCAATGCAACAGAAATTCCAATCCTCTGGGGTCACATTGAGCAATTCCTTACCATACCCCTTCTCCTTAACTAAGAACTGGGCAAAGCTATTATAAATGAGTGGGGCGCTCTCGGGCAGGTTGTAGTGACACAGGGTGTGGTCCAGGTAGAATCCGACCATGTCGCAGGCGGCCAGGGAGAAGTGCTGAGCCATGGCTGAACTGGGAGCACCGGGGAGCGCCTCGGCCCGAGAGGGTGCAAGCTTTTCTCACTTTTTAAAACGAATATGTTTTAATTTTGTAATAAGAAGAAGCTACCATTAATAAATAAAAAATAAAGTGAAATGTGTGTATGTGAGAAGACACTATTAGGAAATCCACGGAATAGGCAAGCCACAGACAGAGAGAAAACATATGCAAACTATATATCTAACAAAGGACTTATGTCCAGGGTGCATAACAAATTCCTACAACTCAACAACAAAAAGAAAAATGACCCAATTAGAAAATGGGCAAAAGACTTTGACAGATATTTCACAGAGAAAAGGAATATTAATGGCCAATAAGCAAGGGAAAAAGTGTTCAACATCACTAATTATCAGGAAAATGCAAATTACAGCCACTGCATGCATTAAAAGAGTTAAAATTTTAATTAAAACAATTAAGGCTGGGCACAGTGGCTCATGCCTGTAATTCCAATACTTTGAGAGGCCAAGGCAGGAGGATCATGTGAGGCCAGGAGTTTCAGACCAGCCTGGGCAACACGGCGGGACCCTATCTCTACAAAAAATTAAAATTTAAAAATCAGATAGGTGTGGTGGCGTGCATCTATAGTCCCAGATACTCAGGAGGCTGAGGCAGAAGGATTGCTTGAGCCCAAGAGTTCAAGGCTGCAGCAAGCTATGATGGCACTGTGCTCCAGTCTGAGCAACAGAGCAAGACCCTGTCTCAAAACAAAAAAAAAAAGGAAGAAAATTATTTCCTAACAAGAATCCCAAACTCAGCAAAACTATCACAAGCAAATATAAAAAACACATTTTTAATTTATATCTGCAAATTTTGAAAATAATATTTCCTATGCACTCTTTCTCTAATAGGAGGATTTGCTTTTTGCAATTAAGGAGTAAATAAGAGAGGAAGACATGGAAACCAGGGTAATTTAACACAGACTAGAGACAAAAGGGTTTCCATAACGACAGAGGAAAGAAGCCTCAAGACCATAACAATGAGCAACTAGTGAGAAGCAAATCCAGAATGGATTATGTCCTCAACTACTGTAATAAAAAGTGCATAGGTAACATCTCGAATGGACAAATCGAGAAATAACAATATCCCTATATTATTTTTTAGAAACAAGATAAATATATCCAAGAAGAGTTCAAATCTTTTGAAAGTGGCTGTCTTTTGAAAAAGAAACATCCAGCCACTGGCTGGGTGCTGTGGCTCACTCCTGTAATCCCAGCACTTTGGGAAGCTCAGGCGGGCAGATCACTTGAGGTCAGGAGTTCGAGACCAGCCTGGTCAACATGGTGAAACCCGGTCTCTACTAAAAATACAAAAAAAAAAAAAAAAATTAGCTGGGAGTGGTGCCTCACACCTGTAATCCCAGCTACTTGGGAGGCTGAGACAGATGAATTGTTTGAACCTGGGAGACAGAGGTTGCAGTGAGCCAAGATCACGCCACTGCACCCCAGCCAGGGCCACAGAGCAAGACTCTGTCAAAAAGAAAGAAAGAGAGAGAGAGAGAGAGATCATAATTACATATTTAACTTTAAAAACTCAACAAACAAAAGAAACCTTATCTCAAACAAAATTTATACACCTTTACAGATATTCACTATCGTACTCCCTCTCCTCTCCGTGATTCTTCTAAATGAATTCTATGACTCCTCTTGTTTTTGAAATATATTTTTAAGTCTTTTGTTAATCATATACTTTACCTGGTTTCTATGGGTTTCCATTACTCCTCCTGCTTTCAAAATGCTTTTCAAATATATATCGTCAGTCTTTTAAAGTTTGTTTACTTGTGAGTGCAAGGGCTTGCCTTTCTTATGGATCCTCAAACTACTCCTGAAAAGGTTTATGGGATAAACCTTAGATTGTGCTCAGGTGTGAAAGAGAATCAATTAATTACTTCTACCTGGAAGTTACTTGCTCCTCTTATCTCTTTCTGTAAGTATTCTTTATGTAAATGACCAAAGTCATATCTTAAAAATTGCCAGATGTATGATTTTATTTCCAAAACATTCTCTATTAAAAGACTGAAAACAATCCAAGTGTCCATCAGTCAGGGCCTGGTTAAATAAATTATGATGTATCTACCCAATGGAATATTATGTGGAATATTATGCAGTTATTAAAAAATCAGGAAGCTCTCTATGTACTGATGTAAAAACATATCTTGTTAAACGTTAAAAAGCAACGTGTAGTACAGTGTTTAGAGTGTTCTACTTTTGTGTAACAAAGGAGAAAGAGAGGAGAACATATATTTGCATAAACACTGGAAGAACATGCAAAAAAGCAGGTAAAATGGGATGGAAGGTGAGAGAGAATGAGACTTGTCAACGTACACCTTTTTTTTTTTTTTTTGAGATTGAATCTCATTCTGTCGCCAGGCTGGAGTGCAATGGTGTGTTCTCGGCTCACTGCAACCTCCACCTCCCAGGTTCAAGCGATTCTCCTGCCTCAGCCTCCCAAGTAGCTGAGACTACAGGCGCATGCCACCACACCTGGCTAATTTTTGTATTTTTAGTAGAGAGGGGGTTTCACTATGTTGGCTGGGATGGTCTTGATCTCTTGACCTTGTGATCTGCCTGCCTTAGCCTCTTAAAGTGCTGGGATTACAGGTGTGAGCCACTGTGCCTGGTCCAATGTACACCTTGGTATGTAGTTCTGAATTTTGAACCACGTGAATGTATTACCTTACTAAACAAGACAGGAGAAAGGACAAGGAAGTGGTTACCTTTGGAGGATCAGAAATAGAGGGAATGTATCAGGAGGCTGATGTTTTGCATTATAAGCATTTTTGGCACAATTTGAATTGCCAAATAATATGCAGATCATCTGGCATTCAGTGGATTACCATCAGAAGAATTAAAAAGAGCAATGGTTAAAAGTGGTTACTTCTAGGAAGTATGTCTGAAAATGGAGAGGAGTGAGGCAGGCGGATATTGCATTTCATTAAAAACCTGTGCTATTGCTTATTTTTAATCTTATGCCTGTGTTACTAGGATAAAAATCAAAATAGAACATCCCACTACCCCACCCCAGCAAAAAGAAGGCAGAAAATGGAAGCTTATATGGATAAAGAGAACGTATCTTCTAGTCACAAAGAGGGACTGTGTTTACTTTGTAAGCTTTCCTAGTCAAAACTGTCTCCTTAGTTCTGAGTTAAGACAATATATTTAACTAAAGCAAGCAAGACGCAGCCTCTTCAACAGGAAAAGCAATGTCTGGTTATGATAAAGATACAATTAATCTTTTAAAAATATGTGTTGGAAACTATTCCATATCAGTTCATATAGACTAACATCATTTTTTAAAGCTGCTGCATAAATTCCATAGTGTAGAGAAACTGTAATTAAATTATTTCCTTTTAGTGGACATTTCTGTTGTTACAAACAATGCCACAGTAAACATCCATGCACTCATAAATCATTGAGCTTATATGCAAGAAGAGATTCCTAGAAATGGAATTAGTGGATCAAAGAGCACATTCCATTTTCTAGATTTTCCACAATGAATATGCATAGCTTTTATAATCAGAAAAAAAGTAAGCTAAAAGAAATAACTGTAAGGTGAAGGTTCTGTTTTCTTAGTGTTTTGTAGTCTGTATGATCCAAATTTTTAACCTTTCAGAATCAAAGGAAGAGGGCCTGGTTTGAAACAGATCATAGGGACTTGTCATGACTGGTTCATTGTAAACTAGAAAGTGTCACTGCCATCTCAGACACATGAAGACATATGTCTGGTAGGAAGCTGCTTTCTTTTTAATATTAAAACTTTGTTTTCATAGAATTTTGGCCAGGTGCAGTGGCTCAAGTCTGTAATCCAAGCACTTTGGGAAGCTGAAGCGGGAGGATCACTTGTGCCCAGGAGTTCAAGACCAGTCTGGGCAACATAGTAAGAGCCCATCTCTGCAAAAAATAAAAAATTAACTGGGCATGGTGGCATGTGCCTGTGGGCCCAGCTACTCAGAATGCTAAGGTGGGAGGATCTCTTGAACCCAGGAGGTCAAGACTGCAGTGAGCTAGGATCGTGCCACTGCACTCCAGCCTGGGTGACAGAGCAAGACTCTGTCTCAAAAAAAAAAAAAAAAAAGAAAAAGAAAAAGAAAAAAGAAAAAGAAAAAGACATTATTTTGAGATATTATTTGTTAAGGTTCACTTTGTTTTCATAGAATTCTCTGAACTATAATTCTAAAATGAAGTAAAATTCAAAGTAGAGCAATTATCTGTTATGTTTGTAAAACTTTGTTTTGCTTAACATCAAGTGGGATTTGGTAAAAGTCTTATTTTATCAGCAGGGTTCTAATTACTAAAAGACTTGAAGGCCCAAATTATAATGCCTCCAGTACGAATCGTAAAGACTATGGTATCATTACAGTCCCTTGTATTTGGGTAGTATAGAGAATTAGAAAAAAACGAACACAAAAACTTCTCATTTTACGCAAGAACTGGGTGTTTTGCTTGAATTACCAGGCTAATCGGTGTAGCTCTCACATCTAATTTGTGTCTTGCCTGTGTAGACACGGTTTAAAGAAACCTCTAAGATAAAACTTTAGTGAAATTACAGATCCCCAAAGATTAATTTCTCTCAGCAACAAGAAATGAGTACAACCTAAATGGTCTTACTGAAAGGTTGGAGCTAGATGCTGGAAAGTTGAGGCAGGAAGCTATTCAAGATTCTCCTGTTGTGCCAACCCACCGCAGAAGGGCTCTTTCATGTATTCCCTTCCACTTCCCCTTGTTCTTTTTCCACGGGTGGTATCATTGTGGGTGAACAGGGGAGGTTAGAATTAGAGTGAAGAAAAGGGTTGGTGTTTGATATGGTGGGGATATTTGTTCCCACCCAAATCTCATGCTGAAATGTAATTCCCAATATTGGAGGTGGGGCCTGGAGGGAGGTGATTGGATCATGTGGGAGGATTTTTCTCATGAACAGTTTGGCACCATCCCCTTGGTGTTGTCTTCCTGATAGTGAGTGAATTCTCGTGAGATCTGGTTGTTTAAAAGAGTGCTGGCATCCCCCACTTCTCTCCCTTTCTCCTGCTTTCGCCATGTGATGTACTTGTTCCCGCTTTGCCTTCCACCATGATTGTGAGCTCCCTGAGGCTCCCCAGAAACCGAGTAGATGCCAGCCAGCACCGTGTTTCTTGTATGGCCTGTAGAACTGTGAGTCAATCAAATGTCTTTTCTTTATAAATTAAACAGTCTCAGGTATTTCTTTCCTTTTTTTTTTTTTGAGACAGAGTCTTGTTCTGTCGCCCAGGCTGGAGTGCAGTGGCATGACCTTGGCTCACTGCAACCTCCACCTCCCAGGTCCAAGCGATTCTCCTGCCTCAGCCTCCCAAGTAGCTGGGATTACAGGTGCCCACCACCACGTCTGGCTACTTTTTTTATTTTTAATAGAGACGGGGTTTGTCATGTTGGCCAGGCTGGTCTTCAACTCCTGACCTCATGTGATCCACCCGCCTAATTTATCCAAAATATATGTATACTTCTTTGTTCAATTTTATTATTTTTAGTTGCCTAATTCTATTTAAGATAAGGTTAATAATTAAATTTGGTTTTGTTCTTGAAGCAGACACCCAGTGATTATGGCATAGATGAGTAATAGGAATGCAAGTGTGAGGATAGCAGGTTGCATATGATCGTATGTCCCTGGGAGACCTGACAGCCGAGGCTTTCCTAGAGATAGCCAGATCTAATGCTGAGCCTGTGAGCACAACTGGATTAAAAGGCCTCTATTCTCAGACTCTGGAGTTTTGAAGGATCCACAGGTACAGTTATCCAAGCACTTGAACCACTCTAGTGGTTTCAGCCTGTCATGGGCGTAGGGAAACATCTTGAGCTGGGAGAAGAAGGATGCTCAGTTGACATGTCAATCAGCTGGATCTCCAGCCACCTAAGCCCATGGGTGGATGAACTCACCTATCCAGCAGGGAATACCAGCTAGGAATGAAAGTCACTGGGTCAAGTAGGGATGGTATCACTTGAGAAAAAGGCAAACAAAAGGTAAGTGAAAGCAATCCCTCACCTGAGATGCCCATGAAATAAGAATGGAGATGATCAATAGCTAGGCCTGACTTAACTACACAATTATTCAGAAACTGAAAAATTATACGTGAACATTTTAAGAAGATGGTACTATAACGAAACAAACAGTTTCTATGGAAAGTTTCACCGAACTTGGGGAAAGCCTAGAGTGAAAATTAAAGTAACTCAATTCTTCTCAGAACCAGCACATTCAATAGAATGGGGACAAAATGAGGCCTTCCATTTAGCAAGAAAAGCCTCTCTTTTATTGCCTTTTAAAAGTATTTCATTCAGTCACTAAGTCATTCAACAAATATTATTGAATATGTGTACTATGATAATCAAGGAGCTTATTGTTTGGTAAGAAAGAAGTGGAAATTCCTTAAAGTCCAGCCTTCAGGAAGAAAGTGGCATTTTTGAGCAAGATCTTTAAGCACAGGACTTCTTTACAGAGGCTTGAAATTACCTTTCGAGAAGGAAATGATTGGGCAGGAAATGATATTAATGGAAATGAAAGCATGTGCACAGTCTGTTGCAAAGCTTCTTATGTATATGGTCTCATTTGATTCTCATTCAATATCAAGAAATATTGTCTATCCACACAAAAGCTTACTTGAATGAAACTGATAGTAAAGCCACCAGTTAAATCTTGCTAACAAGACATTCCTGTTACAAGGAAGCAAATGACTGTTGTCTCTGGCTTTGTAGGTCCCATATGATGGGGTGCAAAGCTCTGTATTAGTCACTATTAAATATCTAAATATAAATCACACATAGATCTTCACATGAATGGATATTTGGTCCAATAGAGAAAAAATGAATAAACTTTATCCAGTGTACTACTTGTTTTAATTTAGGTGACTGAAAGAAGTGGAAATAGGCCAGAGAAGAGTAAAGGAAAAAAAAAGAAGCTCTATGAATGTAAATGTGCCCTTTTCCTGCAATAAAAACTCATGTTTATAACACACCTTAGAGTTACAAAGTGCTGCTGTGTGTGCATTGCTTTATTCAATCTTCTTATAACTACTCCATATGGAAAGTATTTCCATTTTTTTACAGACCAACAATTTATTTTATTTTATTTTATTTTTTCCTATTTATTTATTTTAAAAATTTTTCAAATTTTTTTTGTGGGTACATAGTAGGTATATATGTTTATGGGGTACATGAGGTGTTTTGATACAGGCATGCAAAGAGAATCATGAAGAATGGAGTATCCATCCCCTGAAGCATTTACGAATTGAGTTGCAAACAAGCCAGTTACACTTCTTTATTTTAAAATGTGCGATTGTTATTGGCTATAGTCACCCTGTTGTGCTATCAAATAGTAGGTCTTATTCATTCTTTCTATTTTTTGTACTCATTAACCATACTCACTTTCCCCACCAGCCCCCTACTACCATTTCCAGTCTCTGGTAACCATCCCTCTACTTTCTATGTCCATGAGTTCAATTGTTTTGATTTTTAGATCTCACAAATAAGTGAGAACATGAGATGTTTGTGTGCCTGGCTTATTTCACTTAACATAATGATCTCCAGTTCCATCCATGGTATGTCCATTTCAAAATATGAAAACAGAGATTCAACAATGTGGAGCACTTTGCCCAGTGTCACACAGCAAGCAAGTGATAAGAGTCAGGACTCAGACCCTCGACTTCTAACTCTGTTGTAGACACTGAGATTTACCACCTGAATCCTTCCTTAAGGAAGGACATGCTGCCCAGCTATGGGAAGTTTGATTAGCAAACATCCTCCATCTGTTTGTCAGCTCCTTCCACAGCTGCAGAGAGTCACCTTACCCCAAGGTCACACCTTTCCTGGGACAGCCTGCTTCTGGTGACTGAGAGATGGAGGGCTATAAAGGCAAGGCCATTTTGGCTTTAGATGGGGCACTTGAACGAGTATTATTTGTTCCAGAGTTTCCTACTGGGTTGGCCAAGGCTTTGTTGGACCTGCACAGTAGTTCATCTTCTCCCTCTGCCCAACAGTGTTTCTTCCCTCTATCTTGCACAAATGTTTATCCCTAATAAATATCTTGTACCCCAAACTTCATTTCCATGCCTGCTTCTGCAGAACCCTGTGACAGTTCATACTGGGAGGTTCTGAGAAAGCAGCCAATAGGATGGACTTTTGGAGTCAGATCACTCACCTCTCAGGTGAAAATGAGAACCCCTTACTCACTAGTGAGGAGTACAGATGGCACCAGGAAGCAGTCTGATTATTTAAACTTTCACCTGAGGTGCATTGGAAATGCATTATGGGTGTGATACAGAAGGCATTTGAAATATAGGGAGGGAATATTAACTACGTAGCTGACAAGATCGGATGACTAAAGATTTAATTAACTGCTGAGGGTAATAGGCAATTGAAAGCCAGGTGCAAAAGCTGAGAAGGCCTCTGTGATTATATACAAAAGAGCTCTTTTGCCTGGTTCAGTGCCTCATGCCTATAATCCTGGCACTTTTGGAGGCTAAGGTGGGAGGATTGCTTGAGGCCAGGGTTTTGGGACCAGCCTGAGCAACAAAACAAGACCCTGCCTCTACAAAAAATTTTTAAAAATCAGCTGGGGGTGATGGCACATGCCTGTGGTCCCAGCTACTCAGGAGGTGGCAGTGGAAGGATTGCTTGAGTCAGTAATTTGAGGCTGCAGTGAGCTAAGATCACACCACTGCACTCCAGTCTGGGTGACAGAGAGAAACCCTGTCTCAAAAAAAATAAATAAGTAAATAAAAATAAAAATTAGAAAGCTATTTCATCTCCTATGAGGAGGGCAGAGTATTCTGGGAACTAAACCTAGGACTTAATAGTCAGAGTGGCTGGACTTCTACTAAGGTTAAATACCCAACCAAGGCAAGGACTGCCAAGACCAGCTTGGTGGGAGAGACCCTAACCCAGTGACGCTAGAGGAATTAAAGACACACACACAGAAATATAAAGGTGTGGAGTGGAAAATCAGGGGTCTCACAGCCTTCAGAGCTGAGAGCCTTGAACAGAGATTTACCCATGTATTTATTGACAGCAAGCCAGTGATAAGCATTGTTTCTATAGATTATAGATTAAAAGTATACCTTATGGGAAACAAAGGGATGGGCAGAAATAAAGGGATGGGTCTGGCTACTTATCTGCAGCAGGAGCATCTCCTTAAGGCACAGATTGCTCATGCTATTGTTTGTGGTTTAAGAACACCTTTAAGCAGTTTTCCACCCTGGGTGGGCCAGGTGTTCCTTGCCCTCATTCCCGTAAACCCACAACCTTCCAGCATGGGTGTCATGGCCATCATGAACATGTCACAGTGCTATAGAGATTTTGTTTATGGCCAGTTTTGGGGCCAGTTTATGGCCAGATTTTGGGGGGCCCATTCCAAACAAGGCCCTTGGTTGGAAAAATCAAGCACTGTGACACATGGATGGAGTCATCTAGGTGAATGACTACAAAGATTTTGATTCCCCACACTCCCCTAAACCTTCTGAACCAGTAGATATGGCCCACCTCATTCCTATCAAGAGCTAGCACCCTACTAGCACCCATGGTAGAAAACTATGTAGAGGCCTCTTCCCACATGACAACATATGTTCCCTGTTACGGCCTGCTCCCACTTCCCTTTCAGGCACTAGCCTCACAGTCAGGGTTCAGTTTAAGCATAGCTGCTGGGGATATGCTGTGCTGGGGATATGCTGGGCCTTGCAAGTGAGGAAAGGGATTACACTTCAAAGAAACTGCAATAAGTAGCTGACGTGTACTAGCAGGAGAAAGGGGAATATACACATGAGGCTGGGTTCTGAAGGGGCTTGATCAAGGCGGTGGGAATAGAGGCAGTGGGATCATACAATAGGAAAAGTTTACTGACTTGGGAGTGCTTTCCTGAGATACGGGATTTAACATCCTGTCAAAGACCCCAGGAAATGGTGCAAATTTTCTACTAAGATGGCTCCTAGATGTAAGAAATACAGCCTATGCTAAGTGAAGTTGAAATGTCAGAATTGCTGCAGCAAATTGCAGAGGGAGGGATTCGAGGCTCAAGGAAGTGGGCATGCTGGAACTCATGTCACTATGTACAACCACAAGACCCACCAGAAGATTGTATTCTATGGAAAGGTTCAGGGGACACACTGTTGAACAAGGCCATCAGGAATCCACTGGCAAGATGATCGCCAGCAAGCATCACTCAAAATTTCAGTAGTGGCCTCCTCTGCAGGTCAGAACTGACAACAGGAAAAGCCTTTATAAACTTAGCTCACTGATAGCACTATGGATGATAAGACCCAAGACAGCAGAGGGCAGGTGGTGGTCCTTAATCTCCAGAAGCCAGGAAGTTGCAATTATTATGAGACAAAGTTAGCATGACATTTCAGGAAGCCTGATCCAGGAGAGTTATGGAGATGGTTAATAGAACAGAGCATCTCCAGGGGCAAAATTTATTGAAAAGAGTATTACTCAGCTTGTAATAGCTGAAAATATCTGGGAGGCTGAGAGCAGTCACTTCAATAAAAAAAAAGTCATGATCCCTTATAGAGTTTTCAGATTTGAGCCAGTTTTCAATTCCAGAACTCACTAACAGAAGAGGTGATTGGGTCCCTAGGAGAAAGGACACTGCCATGATTCTTCTTTTTCCTCCTGCAGAGACCTCTGGGCATGCATTTAGGTAACTGTGCACTAGCGAAAGGGAATACTTAGATGTTTCAAGGAGTGTTGGACCTAGAGTCTGAGTTGACATAGACACTCAGAGATCCAAAGCATCATCATGGCCCACTGTGAGAGTGGGGACATATGGGAGCCAGGTAATAAATTGAGTCTTGGCCAAGATCCAGCTCACAGGAAGTTCACTGGGTACAAGAACTCAGTGGTCATTACCCTAGTCTCCAAGTGTATGATCGGGTAGTTGGGGCAGCCATTACTTTGTGTCTTTGGCCAGTGAGATAAGAACTATTACAATGGGGAAGGCCAAGTGGAAGCCTCTGATACTAAACCACCACCACCACCACTCCTGGTCAAGATAGTAAATTATCACATCCCCTTGGGGTGGTGGTATATGCAGATTAGCATCCTTAAGGATCTAAAAGATATAGAGGTGGCGATTCTCATCATATCTCCATTTAATTTACCAGTCCTGTGCCTGAAAAAACCAGATAGATCCTTGGAGATGACTGTAGGCTGCTGCCAGCTCAACCAAATAGTAGCTCTGATCATAGTCGCTGTGTCAGACCTGATATCTTTGTGGGAGCAGATTGACATAGCCTCAAATATATGTTGTGTAGGCGTTGATTTGGAAAATTCATTCTTTTCTGTTTCAATCATAAAAAGAATCAGAAATATTCAAATAAATAGGAAGAAATATAAATTTATAGTTTTGCCTGGGCCTATATTAGCTCTTCTACCTTCTGTCATAATTTAGTCTGAAGAGAGTAAAAACATCTGGACATCCTGCAGAATATCATATTAACCTATTACATTGATGATGTTTTGTTGATCAGAACTGATGAGCAGGAGGTAACTAGTGTGCTACCTCTTGGTAAGACACATATACTCTGAGGGTGGGAGATAAACCCTATAAAGATTTAGAGATTTACCAGTTCCATAAAATTTTTAGAGGTCCAGTGGTTCAGGGTATACTGGGGCATTCTCTCCAAAGTAAAAGTAAAAGACAAATTCCTGCACATTGCACCTCCTGGCACAAAGAAGGAATCATGACACCTGGTGGGCCTCTTTGGGTTTTAGAGGCAATGTATCCCACATCTAGGGATTCTGATCCATCCCTCTATAACAGGTGACAAGGAAGGTTACTAGTTATGCCTGGGGCCCAGGAGCAGCAAAGGGCTCTGCATCAGGTCCAGGCTGTCATGCAAGTGCCCTGCCTGACACTTGGGCCACACAATCTAGCAGATCGTGTGGTGTTGGAGGTATGAGTGGTGGGAAAAGATGCAGAATGGATTCTGCGGCAACCCCCTCTTGGAGATTAATGATGCAGGCCCCTGGGTTCTGGAGAAAGGCCATGTCGCCTACAGAAGAGAATCACATGCCTTATGAAAAACAGCTTCTGGTATGCTATGGGCCCTGGTAAAGATGAAACACCTGGCCAGGAATGGTGGCTCATGCCTGTAATCCCAACACCTTGGAAGGCTGAGGCAGGCAGGTTGCTTGAGCCCAGGAGTTGGAGACCAGCCTGACCAATATGGTGAAACTCCATCTCTACTAAAAATACAAAAATTAGCCGGGCATGGTGGTGGACACCTGTAATCTCAGATACTCGAGAGGCTGAAGCACGTTAATCATTTGAACCTGGGAGGCAGAGGTTGCAGTGAGCTAAAATCATACCACTGCACTGCATCCTGGGTGACAGAGAGAGATCCTGTTTCAAAAAAATAAATTAATTAAAAAATATGAACACCTGACCACAGAACACCAAGTGATCATGGAACTAGAACTGTTTATCATGAGCTGGGTCTTTTCATACCCACTAAAGGTCAGGCGGACCCAGCAACAATTCATCAAAGGACAAAAGGGGGCTTTCCAGGAGTGCTTATGAGCAGGACTACGGGCACAAGTAAAGTGCAAGATCAGGTAGCCTAGACCACCATGGCATGCACCACTGTTATACAAGTGCCCTCCTTCAGCTCATGCCTGCAACTTTATGGGGATTCCATCAGATCAACTGAAGAAAAGAAAGAAAGGTTTGGTTTATGAATGGGTTGGGTCAGTATGCGGGTGCAAGCCAAAAATGGACACTGGCTGCATTATAGCCTCTCTTGGGAGATTGAGGGTGCTTGAAAGACAGTGACAGGTGAAAATCCTCCCAGTGGGCCGAGCTTTGGGTGATGCACTTTATCACCCACCTTGGGTGGAAAGAGAAGTGGCTTGAGGTTAAAATATTTATGGAGCTATGGTCACTGGTGAATGGCCTGCTCAGCTTGTAAGGCGTTTGGAAGGGAAAAGACTGGAAAATTGGAAACAATGATATCTGAGGTAGAGGGATGTAGATAGCCGTGTGCAAGTGGGCACTAAGCATGAAATGTTTGTAGCACATATTGATGCCAGTTAGAGAGTGTCTAGCTCAGAAGAAGCATTGAACAACCAAGCAGACAAAATGACCTGGGCAGTTGACATCAGCCAGTCTCTATCCTTGGCCACCTCAGTATTGGTGCAATAGGCATATGAACAGAGTGGCCACTGAGGCAGAGAGGGAGGCTAAGCCTGGGTCCAACAGCATGGACTCCCACTTATGAAGACCAATCTAGCAACTGCCACTAAAGAATGTTCAGCCTGCCAGCTACAGAGACCAACACTGAGCCCCTAATATGGCGCCATTCCTTGAGAAGACCAACAGGTCACTTGGTGGCAAGTTCACAACATTATGCCCCTTCTATCCTGAAAGGACCAATGGTTCATTCTCATAGGAATACATGCATATTTCCAGTATGAGTTTAACTTTCCAGCCTGCAGGGTCTCAGGCAGTACTTCTATTTCAGGACTTTGGTAGTATTAGATCCACCAGTGTGGTATTCCACGTAACACTGAGACAGACCAGAAGACCAACAAAAGAGATACAGGAGTGGGCCCAGGATAAGGGGACCCACCAATCGTATTACATACCACACCATCCAGAAGCTGCTGGTCTGATAGAGCATTGAAACAGCCAGCTGAACTACATTTCCCAGAATTCCCTCACTTCTATGTTTCCAATTAGAGTGGGTCACAGAGATCTTTTGGAGATTTGTTGGGCCTTAGTCAGTTAGGAGCCATATAGTTTCTACATTGGAAAATCAGTGCGGGGAAATCAGGTGCAGTTGTAGCTCATGCACATTGTCACTTATCTACTGGCTCACCTCAGTGGCTTGCAGCAGCAACTGGGCCAGCAGCGGCTGCTACACCTTCCTCCCAACCACCCTTTGGTGTCTCACACTCCTGGATATAGGCCAGGTGTGTGTGTAGCTGTGGGCAAAGGGCACCAGCTTCCCCTGCAGGATACCCACATCACCACATCACCCAAGTTGGAGATAACGAGAGACTGATACAGACCCTAGTTCATCCTCCTGTGTTCCAGCTCATGCTTCTGGGTTCTAGTTTGTCTTTGTTCTCCTCCACTTTTCATTCATTGTCCCCTCCTGACTGCCCTGCAGACTTCATGCTACAGCATTAAATGTGAAGAAATGCAGAGGCTGTTTAACCAGTCCTGCTCCCACAATTAAGGTCAAATCTCTGATGGATAGATAGATGATAGATAGATAGATAGATAGATAGATAGATAGATATAGATCGTATAGATATAAAAATAAAATCTCTTGCTGGGTGTGGTGGCTCACTCCTATAATCCCAGCACTTTGGGAGGCCAAGGCGGGCATATCACTTGAGGTCAGGAGTTTAAGACCAGTCTGGCCAACGTGGTGAAACTCCATCTCTATCAAAAAACACAAAAATTAGTCAGGCATGGTGGCATGCACCTGTAATCCCAACTACTTGGGAGGCTGAGGCGGGAGAATCATTTGAACCCGGGAGGCAGAGGTTGTAGTGACCTGAGGTAGCGCCACTGCACTCCAGTCTGGGCAACAGAGTGAAATTCTGTCTCAAAATAATAATAATAATAATAATAATAATAAATAAAATCTCTTAATGGCTCCATTTCTCTGATTGAATCCTGACTAATATAGGAACTTTGTGCTCTGTAACTCTTGACGGGGTTCAGGACACGCTACCCCCAACTATGATACCTTGGCATTTGAGAAAACAGCAGAAGCAGTTTTTCTGTTTCTCTGGGTCTTCATTTCTGAGGGTTCCCATGTCACTTAAAACTTGTGTTAAATAAATTTGTCTCCTTTTATCTTGTTAATTTGTGTTTTGTTATAGGGGTGCTAGGTATGAACCTCACAATGGGTGAGGAAAGAAATATTTTCTCCCTTACATGCTACAGGGCTAGAGGACCTGGTCTCCAAAGGAGACACATCATTTCCAGAGTCAACCTCTTACTGAATTATAAGCTACAGCTGCTGCCTGGACACTCTGGGCTCCTTGTGTCCAGAGACCAGCAGGCCAGAAGAGGGGTCACTGACTTGGTAGCAGTAATTCACTCAAATTATCAGGAGGAGGTGGGGCTGCTGTTCCACAATGGGGAGAGGGAGAAATAGGTGTGCCACCTGGGCATATCTTAGTACTTCCTTGCCAAATTGTGACTATAAGTGGACAGATACAGCAGTCCCAGCCTGAGAAGGGGATAATGACCAGGCTGATCTTAGCCCCTCAGAATTAGGGTCTGGGTCAGGCCAGCCAGGAAGCCATCATGGCCACCAGAGGGCAGTAGCTATGGGTGAGAGTGACCTAGAATGAGCAGTGGAGGCGGCAGGTGCTGAGAAACAGTTGCAGCCCCAAGACTAACTGTAGCAGTGGGGGCTGTAGTTTGTCCCACTAATACCACTCTTCCAAGGTTCCCTTCTGGGAGAGGCATGAAGGAATTGAGAAAGAGAGATGCAAGCGATGGACTGTGGTAGACACAAAGATGCACCACCTCAAGAAAGGATTTACTGTCCAATGGTGGGGAGTGAGGTTGGCAGGCAGTTTCCAGCTGTCAGCTCCTGCAAGGCCTGCCTTACCTGCAGAGAGACACTCATACACTCAGCCCCAGGTTATATTCTTCCAGACAGAGGCAGCTTGCATCTGGCGACTCAATGAGGCAGGAGAATAAAAGCCCAGGGTGCAGGTGCGGTGGCTCACGCCTGAAATCCTAGCACTTTGGGGGGCCGAGGTGGGTGGCTCACTTGAGCCCAGAAGTTCGAGACCAGCCTGGGCAACATGGCGAAACCCCGTCTCTACAAAATATACAAAAATTAGTTGGGCATGGTGGCACACGCCTGTGGTCCCAGCTACTCAGAGGGCTGAGGTGGGAGGATCACTTGAGTCCAGGAAGTAGAGGCAGCAGTGGGCCATGATTGCACCACTGCACTGCAGCCTAGGTGACAGCGTGAGCCTCTGCCTCAAAATAAAATAAAATAAAGTAAAACAAAAGCCCAGGTATTTCTACCCAATTTGGGGCACTCTGATGAACAATACTCCAGAGGTCCCTGCTGGGGTTGCTGAGGTTTTGTCAGGCTTGCACGGCGATTCAACTTCTCTCTGCCCAGTCTTGCTTCCTCCCCCTTTTCCTTCGCAGGTGTCAATCCCCAATAAACATCTACCACCCAAAATTCCATCTCATTATCTTCTACCAGAGGAACAAAGTGGGCAAACTCCACGTCTCCTGCTTTTTCTAGTACAGCACTCTCCCCTGGCACAAACATAAGAACTGGAGCCCCTTTGCTCTCAGTAGTTTATTTATAAACATACCTTAATATATACCCAAAGGAAAAGATTCAAGATAACACATGTTTTGTGGGGAAAAAGTCGTTATGCTACATGCAAATATATTTTTGTACTCATTAAAACCACATAAAAGTGTATTATGCATTTTAAAAGGTTGATTACCTCAAAACCAGAAATGCCCTCCAGGCTCTCTGCTGACATAACCCACATTTATGAAGTCAAAAGCAGCTTTCCAGATTTTCTTCTCCTTCATTGTATGAAGGGGAAATGTTTTTTTGTACAATCTTGAATACATTTGTCAGTTCGAAAGAAAACATTTTGTCTTGTTATTGAAGATATTTTAGTAAAAAGATCCTGAAATATTTTTTCAAGAATTGATTCAGTTATGAGTGAGCAGGATATGATTCCTTTACTGTAACTTTAAGAAGATTACCAGGGAGTCAAGGAAAGAAGAGGAAAACATATAAATCATCAAGTATAATTAACACTTTCTAAGCAGCAAGATTCGGGGGTGGGGGTTCACAGCATTTATTTTTCTTAAAAATTAGTTAGCTTTCAATGAAAACACTTTAGGAGGCAAATAATCTAAGGAAAAAATGAGTATTGGGTGAAATAGGATCAATCATTTTGAATTATAAAAGTCAGACCCCAAAGCTAAAGTGAGTGTTCATCAACGAGTCCTGGTTGTTTATTGATTTGGCTCCATCAGTGCTGGAGCTTTCTTTATTTAGAGAGCTGTTAGTTGGGCTTCATATTTCAATTGTTCTTGTTGATGTTACTGTTACCATCCATTCCATAACCATAGGAAGAGGATGCTGTGTCTTCATGTAGACCTACTAACCTGCCGTCAGAAGACATGCACACGTCAGTCTTTCCAGTAATAAGCTGCATCTTCACTGC
The DNA here is from genome assembly GCF_009764315.1 of Trachypithecus francoisi. Classification (NCBI taxonomy): domain Eukaryota; kingdom Metazoa; phylum Chordata; class Mammalia; order Primates; family Cercopithecidae; genus Trachypithecus; species Trachypithecus francoisi. The sequence goes on along the minus strand of NW_022681471.1, from coordinate 23,282,199 downwards.
TCATCTCAGCCATCTAGATGACTGACTCAAGTTGAGTCCAGGTTGCAGTACTAAATGAGTCTGTCTTTGGGAAAGTTAAATAATCTCTACGATGATTAATCTTTGGCTCATTAATTTTAGCACAAAAACTGATCTGATATAATGGGGCAAGCATCCTAATGGAGTTGGACAGGCTTGGTTTGAATCCCAGATCCACCACTTGCTAGCTGTGTGATATTGACTAAGTCATTTCATATCTCTGAGCCTCGGTTTCCGCACCTGTAAAAAATGAGTAATCATCAAGGATTTTTGTGCAGACTACACAAGACAATGCATGTGGAAATGTGTGACACATGATAAAGTTTTGTTACTAGGCTCCAACCAATAGCCCAAATACAGGCTAGGGTACTAGTGACATAAGGAGAATCTCTTAGGTATGCCTCCTGTCATGGTCTGAAACATACATGACAACACCTGTTGCGTAGTCAACAGGCACGGGCTGAAAGGCAAAAGTAATTCTTTGAGGATACCCCATAACACATCCTCATAGAACCAGTAATAAGCCCAGTCTCCTGGGAAATGACAACCTGCACCCAGTGAAACATAGCAATCATCAGAAAGTTGAGTGTGATCAAAGATGTCATTCACAGAGAGATGTAGTGGGGTGGAGGGAGAGAGAGACCCTGTGAACAGTAGCTCTGAACACTAAACAGGGGAGACACCACCTTGGTACTCAGTATGGAAAGGAGGGTACACCTACAATACATAGATAACTATAGCTTCAGTGTCTTATGAGTACAAAGGACAAGACAATGACTTATTTTTATCTGAGCAGCTGTAGTAGTGGGTCTCCAGCTGCATGGCTCCCTGTGCCAAGGGGAAATGAAAAATGCTATAGTAGCCTCTCGTCTCCATTCCCTTTTCCTAGATGAGGTTTTTCCCTCTGGAGCACTATAGCAGGGCTTTCTTCCCCCTTCTGGTACTCTGCCTGCTAGAGCCAGGGTCCAGTCGAACACAGAGCTGATTGGAGAAGGGCTAGGTAGGCTCTAACCCAAGAAATTCCCTCTACAGGATCCCTCCTGAGGCCAGAAGAGCCATCACAGTAGACTTGCTGCTTTGCCTTAAGACTTCATATACTAATAAAACCAACATGTCTTCTCCGCAACTTGCTCCACCTTCCCAAATATATACACACATCACTGATACACATATTATGAATTAGTTCATCATATTCTCTCCAGGGAACACAATAGGTATAAAAAGCTTGGTGAGAGTAATAGCTGGGAGGAGACAGATAGATTTGGTCAACTTCCCACTGTCAATTAGGCAATAATGATAATAACAAGGATGACATTTACTGACTGTATGTGATCTCATCTTACCTCTCAAAAACACTATTTATGAACTCTGTCTTACAAGATGAGGAAACTGGGCTACAGAGAATTACACAAGTTGCCCAAGGTCACACAGCTAGTAAGTGGATAACCAAAGTTTGTGCACTTAACCTCTATGCTCTATGCTTCTTTGGAGAGAGGAGCAACTGTGATGTTTCTCTTTCATACATCTCCTTGAAACCAGTCTACTCACGGCAGACTTGGCTTATGACAAAAATCTCTTAGGTCTTTTGTTTCCAAAACAAAAATGATAGCATTCAAAGGTAGAGTAGCATCAGCAAAATGGTTTTCTGCAGTTTGTTATCTGGAACCTGGTCTTTATGTCTGAGAACATCATTCTCCAGTCTATCTGCAAATGACCAAAAATGTTGGAATTCACAGTAGTTTTCAGGGTAGAACCTCAAACGAGACATTAAAAATCAGCAACATGGCTGGGCGAGGTGACTCATGCCTGTAATCCCAGCACTTTGGGAGGCCGAGGCGGGTGGATCACCTGAGGAGGTCGGGAGTTTGAGACCAGCCTGTCCAGCGTGGCGAAACCCTGTCTCTACTGAAAATACAAAAATTAGCTGGGTGTGGTGGCAGGTGCCTGTAATCCCAGCTACTCGGGAGGCTGAGGCAGGAAATCACTTGAACCCGGGAGGTGGAGGTTGCAGTGAGCCAGTATTGTGCCACTGCACTCAAGCTTGGGCGACAGAGCGAGACTCCGTCTCAGCAAACAAAAAAAAAATCAGTAACATGTAACATACCAGTGCTCTAATTCATTGCTGCTGAGTCCTCTTTGAAGCCAAATAAATCTTCCATATTCACATTCCAGAAATGTCCCTGCCTCCTACTCCCATGCTTTGTCTGGAAAAATCCTTCATATCCTTCAAGGCCCAGCTCAAATGTCACCTCCTTTACGAAGTGGTTCCCAGTCCCACAGGCAGAATTAATTGATCCTCCTTTATGCTCCCACAGCACTTTATATTAGCGTTGGTGGTATAGCTCTTACCACATTGTTTAAGTTAATTGCATAAGTAAGCTCCTTGAGGTCAGAGACTTGTCTTATTCATAAACCCTTTGATTCCCATATTCCCAGCCTAGCACATACCTTATTTCATCAAATCTAAAACTCCATCAATTGTAAGACACACCATTATTTCATGAATTACTAAGAAAAACAAAATACTGACTATTATTCTATGACATACCATCAATTTGAAGATGTGTCCCAAATTCAGGAAATGTCAATAAATTTTTTTAAATGTGTTTTAGAAGGAATGAACTGTGGCAATAAGTGCTCACCAAATGTTTATAGAACTGAATTATTAAACCAAGGTGGAACAGGTATTTCTAGAGAGCTGTGACAGCCCATGCTTCTTAATAAGTAAGGGATTAGAAGTTGGTGATGAATGGTGTGTGACTGCATTGCTGATTTCAAATATTTTACCCAACAGATTAGTTAAAGGGATGAGTGGCCTGATGTGCCATTCCTGTTTAAAAATAAAATAAAATAAAATAAACACCTCCAAGGACCAAGCCTGCTGGCTCATGCATGTAATCCCACTCCTTCAGAAGGCTAAGGCAGAGGATTGCTTGAGGCCAGGAGTTTGAAGCCAGCCTGGACAACATAGTGAGACCCTGTCTCTAAAAATATAAAAAATTAGCCAGGCATGGAGGCAAGCCCCTGTAGTCTCAATTACTCAGGAGGCTGAGGTGGGAGGATTGCTTGAACCCAGGAGTTCGAGGCTGCAGTGAGTTACTTGTGCCACTGCGCTCCAGCCTGGGCAACAAGGCCAGCCCCCACCTCTAAAACAACAACAACAACAAAGACACCTCCAGATCTCCCATTTAATATACTAGAAAGTAAAGTGATGATATATTGATTCTAGTTCCTTAAACTAGTTCAACGCACTGCTGTTCTCATCTGCCCATGAAGAGGAATAGCAGCTCAGCTTTCTCCCAGTTTATTCCAGCCCTGCTTTTGTTTTGATGCAATCCCTTCCTAATTCCAAACTGTTGGCCTGTGACCTTGGCTCCCCTTTCGCCTTGTCCCTATGAAGTTAGTGATCGTATATTACTTCTCTGGTTAGTGTCTGTCTGGACCTATGCTTTCCATAGGATCTTTCCATAGGGCAGGCCTTGCTGGGTCTTAGTATTTCAGGCTGTCTCATCAAGAATCTGAATTCTAGTTCCATCCTTGAAAGAAACTCCACTCCCGCCCTGCCCTAGACCTAGTCTAAGCCATACACTTAATATCTCTGGACCTCCTTCCACCACGCTTTCCCTGCCCCCAAGCACATATACACACTCATGCAAGATAAACCAATTGTCACTGAAAACCTTAAATGTATGGTTGGTTCACAGAAATACTCCTAGAATAAAAGTTCCTCTTTGAAAATAGAATTATAGGCCAGGCATCGTGGCTCATGCCTGTAATTCCAGCACTTTGGGAGGCTGAGGTGAGTGGATCCCTTGAGCTCAGGAGTTCGAGACCAGCCTGGCCAGCATGGCAAAATCCCATCTCTAAGAAAAATACAAAAAAAAAAAATTAGCTGCTTGTAATCCTAGCTACTCAGGAGGCAGAGGCACGAGAATTGCTTGAACCCAGGAGGCAGAGGTTGCAGTGAGCTGAGATCGTGCCACTGTACTCCAGCCTGGGCAACAGAGCAAGGCACAGTCTAAAAAAAAAAATGAAAAAAGAAAAGAAAAGAAAATGGAATTATACTAGCCAGACATGGTGGCATATGCCGGTAGCCCAAGTTACTGGGGAGGATCACTTGAGCCCAGGAGTTTGAGTCCAGTTTGGGGAACATAGCAGGATCCTGTCCCCCTCTCTCTAAAAATAAATAAATAAATAAAAAATAATAATAAAAAAAGGATTATACTGAAAGGATTGAGCCTAGTAGCTTAATTAATACATTATAAAAATTTTAAACATGTAAGCAGCTCTTCACATTAGCATTCAGGGAATGAGAGTCTTTATGAGGCAAGTACAAAGGGGTAATTTTATAAGGGGGTGATGAAGAAGAGAGTAAAACAGGACAACGAGTTCCTAGTTTGCTTTCATACTTAGACCCTTGGTGGGAAGCCAGTGACCACTAAAAACCTGAAAGTCATCTCCCCCTTTGAGGCAGGCTGCCAGTGCTTGGGTTAGGTTTATCAGGACTAAGTCAGAAAGCTCCAAAGATTAGCATCTTCCAATTTACGCCAATCCTCCCAGGCAAGGCAAGACTTGTTCAGCCTCCAGGTCAGCTTAGTCAGTATCCATTCAGTGCCTTCCCCAGCCTTAATGAATAAAGAAGAAACAAGAGAAAGGTAGAGAAACAACCTCTACTGATTTATTATTGATAGCATTTGGAGATGTTCAATCTATATAAAGGACTCTGCTTATATTTTCTTTCGAAGGGGGTCTGCAAAGTAGGTCCCCCAAAGTATTAGAATTGAATGCATCCAGGCTGGGCACTGTGGCTCACGCCTGTAATCCCAGTACTTGGGAGGCCGAGGTGGTGGATCATGAGGTCAGGAGTTCGAGACCAGCCTGGCGAAGATGGTGAAACCCTGTGTCTACTAACAAAAAAAAAAAAAAAAAAAAAAAGCCAGGTGTAGTGGCAGGTGCCTGTAATCCCAGCTACTCAGGAGGCTAAGGCAGGAGAACTGCTTGAACCCAGGAGGCGGAGGTTACAGTGAGCCGAGGTCGCGCCACTGCACTCTAGCCTGGGTGACAGAGCAAGACTCCGTCTCAAAAAAACAAAACAAAACAAAACAAAAAAGAATTGAATGCATCCAATGCCATAGGAGTTTTACTTCCTTACAGGTAGAGTTACACTTGCAAATAAAATCATTGAGGTGAAATCACAGAACATTAGAACTGAACAGAATCTTGATGATAGATCTGCTGCCTTGTTTCACAGATGAGGACTTTTAGGGGAAGAAAGTTAACTAACTAGTTACTGGCAGAGCAAGTACTAGAAGCCAAATGTCCTGACTTCCAGTCTGGGGATTTTCCCAACAGGGAAGATACCTAAACCCTTACAATTGTATCTCATCCTCATAGTCTGCAGTTACATTTGTTCATTAGGCTTTAAAACACCATGCAAATAGAGCTCCTATTACAGGATATCTTGATTAATGATACAAACAAATGGTAAAGAATCAACTGGCCCATCACTTCCACCAAAAGATTGAGGCAGTACATTTTTACCATGTATAAGTGTAAAACAAATTGTCATCACCTGGGGCCCTTACAGGGCTGGATTACTGCAAAAAGCAAGCCAGCTCACTGAAAGTTTATCCAGATGACATCCAACTTCACCACAGTCCCCACCAACTTGTGATGTAAGCCAGAGAGGAAGCTTCGAAATTTTCCCCTGGTCGAGTTTTGAGAGAACTGTGTAAACAACGCCCCTTACCGGTCAACATAAGAAAACACAAAAGCCACTGCTGACAAGAGCAGGGCTCTAGCAAAGGTCACAGCAATGTCTCTAAGTTGTCTTCTAGTCTATGGGAACCGTGGCCAGGTCAAAGGAGAAAGCCTGGGGAAAACAGCAGGAGGAAGAAAAAAACCACATTTTTTTCAGAGATGTTTATATGTACCGAATTAAAGTTAGACCCCCAAAGTAAGCAGAAAAATTTTTGGTATCCCACTGAGTTTGAACAGGCAGTTACAAGACCCACAGGCATATGTTAGGCTTATACACATAAACAAGATTTTTATTGTTAACATCAATGAACACAGATGGAAAAATATTCACGTTGCAAGGACATATTTGCTTATGAGATCACAAAATGGCTGATTTATATTCATAAATGATTTGGTGAATCAGTATGTGTTTTTGAGTGAATATATGTGTGTATGTATATAGATAAATATACACACACACACACACACACACACAGATATGAGATTTCCAAAGCTTCGTTTCCATTTGTACTCCTGGAATAACTTCATCAGAAAGAGAAAGCAGAAGCTTGGAAACATGTATATGTTTTATAGATACTGTGATTTATCGAAAATGAAAATAACATCCTATTACATATATTTTAAGTAATACACAAAGCAAATACAACAAACACTGATTTGGCTCAATGACTTGTGTAATGAAAGGATTTTTTTAAGTTTTAAAAAAAATCCCCAGTAAAGTGGTCAAAGATACTTGATGATGGTAAGAATCTTGAAGAAGCATAGTATTTTCTAAGCAACTCCAAGGCTCTGTTATTTCTTGCTTGTAGGGTCTTCTCAGTTCTCAGTTCATTCTTGACGGCACTGAGCTCTCCGCGGATCTTTGCCATTTCTAATTCATAATACGATTTCATTTCTTCTTTAGGAGCACATTTCCAAACTCGGTTGATGTTTTAAGTTCCTAACAGCTTCTTTTAAATCTCTGTTCTCTAGGTTCAATTTGTGGATGACTTCTTTGGCTTGCTGGAGCTGTTCACTTAAGTTTTCTACATTTGTTGCTTTTTCCGACAGGTCATTTCTTAAAGCCTGAACTTCATAGTCACTTTTTGAAGCATCCGTCTCTGTTTCTTGAAAATTTAGAGGTCTTGTGAATATTTCTTTTCTGTAGTACAAAAGTTCTTTTTCAGCGTTTTCAAATTCCTCTTCTATTTTTCTGCATTTCATATTAAGTTCTTCCAGTTCTTCATTCAAAATATTCAGGCAAAGTTTTGGAGACATTCTTTCCATAAGTTTCTTTCTTATGTCTTGTCTTAGTAGAGCTGGTAAGTTATCTGTACTGCAGGTAGAGCTATCTTCCGTGCTGTTAAAGCTTTCTTCGGTTGTAATATCCACATTAGATGATTCATAGGATGCAGAATTCGTGTCTGTCTCGTTCTGTGAAATGTTTATCTTGTTCTCTCTTAAATTTGATTCTTGTTCTATTTCATTTAGTTGGAAAATATATTTTTCCTCCTAAATTTACTTTCTTCTTGAAACTTTCTACTGGACAAATTATAAATTTCTTCCATTCCCTTGCTGCTATCTGTAGTCGTTTGCTCAGAAGAAGATTCAGGCTGAGAAGTCTCTTCTAGAACATCCTGTGCACTAAAAAAAGGAGTGAACATATACTCCTTCCAGTGTTTTCTTCTAGCATCCATTTCTCCAGGCACCTCTTCCAATATCTGAAAAACACAATTTAAAACCAAGGCAGGCACATTATTTACACTAGTAGCTAGTACAGTAGAAAGAAATAAGAATGCTGGCTCATGGGTGAAGAATCTGAATATTTGAGTGCTGGCTCTCTCTCTAACTCACTAAATGACTTGGGCCTCAGTTCCCTCATTTATAAATGGAAAGGGCTGAACGAGCTAAGTTCTACAGATGCTTCCAGCTTTAAAAGTCTCTGATCCTATGAAATAGAACTGGTAAACTGACACATTTGGCTACTCACTGTACACACAGAAAGTGATTCTATAAGAAAACAACTGTACACATAAAAACAGACTGCTTTAAAATTAAAAAAAGTGATTTGAAATTAATAGGTTAATGTTGGTAATACCTGTGCTTTCAATGTGTCTGATGCCTTTCTAGTTCTTGTGGATTGGACTATTGTTTATTCATTCTTTAAAGTGACTAAAACATCAGGGCTTAATGAGATGTGAGCTGCTTTGGTAAAGTATACCATGCCGACTTCCTTATGACTAACTCTGCCAAATGCCCTTCTGTCTTGACCTATAAATTCCTGCTATTCCAGTCTTGGGCTTTGCTTTCAGGCAAGACTGCCAAGTGTACAGAATTCTATCTGTTTTGACAGCAATTTCTTGAGGAGAACCTAATGTCAACAATTGAAAATATTAATGCCACCAAATGTGTTTTTCTCAAGATATTGACTCTGAGTGTAGTTTTTAGGTGAAAATTCAGCATACTAAATCACGAACAACTTTCCAAGTTTATAAAAATATGAGGATGATTATTTTGTTTCAAAAAGAGTCTTCCCTACCCAAAGGGAATCCTTAATGTACAGCTTTCCACAGCACTGAAATATTTGATAAGTGACTACTTCTGAGGGAAGGGAGAAAGAAGAACCAAAGCAGCATGTGGAGGGCCACTGGCACCTGAAACCACCAACCGGTAGCTGAAGTTAGCCCTAAAGGGTGAGGAGAAGACGGAGAGGGTTACTTTATTCATTTTATATATTAATTTATCAAGACATATTTGTAGTATTACCATGGAGAAAAGTCAAAGTATGCCTGCATCTCTTTTATCTATGCACTGAAATGTAATTTCCTGCTGGTAATGAGAAATGGCAAATGTTGTATTTATAACTTAATTAATATTTTCTTTGATTATTATAACAATTTTGGAGAATTCAGAAAAGCACATAAAACAGAAGGAATCTCCTTCATAATCTCATGGCCCTGAGATAACTACTTTTTGGTGTATGATCTTTTCTTTTTACAAACAGTAGTTTATTTTAAATTACACAGGTTTTCCTTACCATGAGCAATGAAGGAATAAACTTGATACCTATAGGCACTGAACATATCTCTCCCCTTTGCCACACAAAAGATGGAAGGGACTCACCATCCCCAAGGGTACATCCCTACTGGCAACTACTTGGCTTTGAGGAAAGGAGAAGGTACACATATTCTTAAGATGAACTATTTGGAGAGTTCAGTGAAGGTACTAAAATCATTGGTCCAAAAGCCAGAAGCCAAGCTTTCTTGAGGTCAATCAGACCATAGTGATAAACTCAGACCTGAAATTCCCAGTACGTATTTGCCATGGAGTATCATCTTCTTTCTTTTGAAACAGTCCTTTCTGACTTTTATTATGCTACGAGTCACCATCCAGAAGCATCATTGAGCAATCTGTTCTTAAAGGGAAACATCATTTCTTGGTTTCCCTCCTCTCTAGAAATGTGAATGCAAATCAGTAGGAATTATTACAGCAATCACAGAGGAAAGGAACAGAGAGAGGAGAAAAGAGGGTGATATTAATTGCCAGTCACATTTTTTAGCAGTCAAATTTTTACCCAACAATTCTATAGATGATAAAAATGCTTCTAATCAGGTAGCAATGGCAGAGAGATTACTATTTCTCTTAATTCTGGATGAAGGGCATTGGTGGGATTGATTAGGAAGGAGGTGAGCACAGGGGCAAGTAAAGTGTGGCCACTTTATATCTGGAGATAGCAAGAATGCCACATCTGAGATAGAGGTCTGGGTATGGATAAAGGTTAAAATAAAAAACTCTTTTCATTAATAATTTTGCTCCTTGAAAAAGTAACTTCTACATCCAACCATCCCATAAATCTCTGACAAAACACATACACATATGCAGACATGCACACGTGTGCGCACACACACACACACTTTTTAATTTTCACTGTCCTTCCCTGAGCCTCTGTATAATTTCCTGGTGTCTGAAAGGAAATGCCTTTCAGTGAAGCCTATATAGTTACTGAAATGGGAAGAATCCATTTATGACTAAGGCCCAGAGAAGTTAAGTGACTTGACCAAGGCCACACAGCCCATAGTAGTAAAACTGAGGACCCTGTCTCCCAGGTCAGTGCTTGTTCTAAAATTCTTCTTTATTCATCTGCTAGGTTTCATTCCCCAAATTGAAAGAAAACAACCCACTATTTTCAGAGCTTAGGTATCTTTTAAAAGGCCACAAAAGAAGAGAGGAAAAGTGAAGGGGGGAGGGTAAGGAGAACTGCATGTCACATTTCAAAGAACAGAAAGAGAAAAGTTTGAAAAGCCTTTTGGAATTTCCCTCCCATGGCTTACGCAGGGCAGGGTCAAGGGGTCTCTGAGCTGTTCCTTTTTTTTCTCTCTCTCTCTTTCATTGGCAAGATATCCTTTAAGGGCTTGTTCCCAAATCTAGTCACAGAATGTGGCAAAGCCCAGACTCGGGGTAAAAGCTGCCAGTCTCATTTTCTCTTCACAAATTGCACTGTCTGTTTTTTTATGCAGAACGAGTATGGCATTAGAATTCTCTGGCGAGAACAAGGAATGTGCTTTAAGGCAATGACACTCCTTTACCCTGGGCTGGCAGCCATTTTGTTCTCAATAAACTTGACTAGGTAATTTGTTCCAGCATAAGGCAAACCAAACCAGAAGCCATTATTGAAAGTGTAGGCATGCCTGTTAGTGGGTCAGTTGTGGACATTAATGTAAGTGCCTACTCAACACTACACTGGATACTGAAGGTCAGAAGGGTAGGGGAAAGAGGCCTAGAGGGGATGAAAAACTGGTTTCTTTAGAAGCAAATAATCCAGAACACAGACAGGAAAACAATAAAAAGTCATAGGACAAAAACAACATCAGTAGTCCTCTAAGATAGCAATCCCCTAGAAGCCCTCAGGACTGCACTGTTAAGGCGTATGTGTCTACAATATGACTACATCTATTCATTTGTGTCTGACATGAATAATAATGGACTCCTGATGGTTCTAGTTAGTGTCTCGCTGAAAACATTATCATTTATCCTCGGGTGACTTTTTTTTTTTGCAGTGGCAAAGTAATAGAATATTTTTGCAGAGTAAGAGATCTCTTGTCTCATAAAAGTGGTTTGTATTCACCTAAAGAATTTGAGAACCACTGATAAAATAAATTGAAGATGAATTTATATATAACATGATGTAACATGAATGTTGAGAGCTAAGCAAAGAACAGACATTTACAATGGACCTGTAGGTGCACTGTTCCATAAAAATCTTAGAGGAATGCACATTTATTCTCAAATAGCTTCAGAAAATAATACACTACTGTTTACTGTGAAAGGAGAAATCTACAAACCATCTCAGTTTCATTTTTGAGCTGGGGCCCTAGAGAATATAATCATATTAAAATGACTGTGAAATTTAATTATTTGTTTTCTAAAATATTCATATTTTAAATCACAGGCTTTAGGGAAATTCGATGACATAAATAAAAATTTTTTTTTCTGTTGTCTTATCCCATTTAGATGGGCATAGTGGCTCACATCTGTAATCCCAGTGCTTTGGGTGGCAGAGGCGGAAGGATAACTTGATGCCTGGAGTTCAAAACCAGCTTGGGCAACATAGTGAGACTCGTGTCTACAAAAATTAAAAACAAAATTAGATAGGTGTGATGGTATATGCCTGTAGTCCTAACTGCTCAGGTGGGAGGATTGATTGAGCTCAGGGGGTTGAGGCTGATGTGAGCTATGATCATGCCACTGCACTCCAGCCTGGGAACAGAGCGACACTCTGTCTCCTAAAAAAAAAAAAGAATTTGGTTTCAAATTTTCAGGACTATCTCTCTCACAAATTTAGATCTGCCTGCAAAATTCCATTATTCTTCCAGGCAGAGTAGGTAGGGACTGGAAAACAGTTCTGGAAGAATGCCAAAGGCTTTTTCCCATCTCGCAAGGGTCCTTCCTCTCAAACTTTGTAAACTGGGAATGATGGTTGGAAAAGGTCATCTCCAACCTGTGTTGAGTAACCTGTCATTACCCTTAGTCGCTTAGTAGCGCTCAAGAAGGGGCATGGTAGGCCGGGCGCGGTGGCTCAAGCCTGTAATCCCAGCACTTTGGGAGGCCGAGACGGGCGGATCACGAGGTCAGGAGATCGAGACCATCCTGGCTAACACGGTGAAATCCCGTCTCTACTAAAAAAAATACAAAAAACTAGCCGGGTGAGGTGGTGGGCGCCTATAGTCCCAGCTACTCGGGAGGCTGAGGCAGGAGAATGGCGTAAACCCGGGAGGCGGAGCTTGCAGTGAGCTGAGATCCAGCCACTGCACTCCAGCCCGGGAGACAGAGCAAGACTCCGTCTCAAAAAAAAAAAAAAAAAAAAAAAAAAAAAGAAGGGGCATGGCTTTTAGTCACTAACCAGGGGCAGTAAGGTGAAGACAAAGGGCTCCTCTTAGCATAAAGAACTTTCTCCCCTTATTCTTGGATAGTCTGTTCTCTGGACCCTTAGAAAAACTGCTCCACCAAACTAGGAAACAAGTCTGTTACAAAGGAAATCACTAGTTTTGCGTCTTTCTCAACTGTCCAATTTACTCTCACTTCAGAGCAGTGGTTCTCAACCTTTTTTTAAAATTTTCTTTTTCCTGCTTCCACTGTTTCCAGACACAAAAACACTCCCATCATTACCCTCTTTCCTTAGAAGATTCTGACCTGCCCCCATAGGGGAGATTCCCCATTCTCCACCTTCTTTCACTGACTTGCAGAAAACTCTTAAATACCAAAAGAAGGACTCAAATGAACTGTCTGAAGTCAAGATGGATCAATATGTATTACCATGCAAAATTGTGGGGAAGAAGGAGAAGGAAGTTCCTGAGAAAGGAACTGAGTGTGGACTATGGTGGAAAAAAGACTGAAGGAGTCAGATATCTTGGGCCCCACATTTTAGAACTGTGAGCCTCAGATTCTTCAGGTGTAAAATAGGGACAATATATCGGTTTCACAGGTGATTAAGAAAAATGAATGAAAATGGAAATGAAAGCAATTTTTAAAGTGTACTGTAAACAATGGTTTTGTTCATTTTCAGGTTTTCCTTACCCTCCCTTTGAACATAAACCAGCCAGTTAAACAGCCTAAACTTTCTCCAGAGATATGTACTCCAAAGTGGCCAGCCGGAAGTCATCAGACCTCAGAAAAAGTTAGTTTGAAAAAAAAAGTAGGTACTATTAAAACAAATATAAGGAAGCCTAAACTCCAATCTCAGATTAATTTAATCTGCATCCTCAGGGAAAAATGAGCCCTAACTTCTGTAAGTTAGTTGTTGATGTCCCCAAATTTCTGAAGCTGAATTGATTTTATCTAAACAAAAAAGTGGTAGTCTTTTCTACACCCTAATATATCAGCATTTTAATATCACCAATTGCTTTACCAAGAGCTTTCCAAATGTCCCACTGTATTTCAGAGTCACCAATAACTTCTCAGAAATGAGTATTCGTTTGAAGATTAGCAAGGATGACTTTGCATTCTGAATTGTTCCTGTGCTTCTGTGGCATTTCACACAGACCTTTATTATACAAATATGCTGTGATGGCCTGGCATTGTTACCTGATACATAGTGGCCCTGAATAAATATCTGTTTAATGAATGATCCTTAATATTCTTCCTGAAATCTCTACAATGCTTTGATTCTAAGTTAGTTTTTTAAAATTTTTTTGACATAATTTCTCCTCTGGCTTACAAAGTTTTGGGGGGTGGTATTTTAGGGAAAGCACTTTTTTTCCCTTGAAGTTTATTTGGCTTAGCTAAAAGTCTTCAGAACACTTTTCTTTTTCTTTTCTTTTCTTTTTTTTTTTTGAGATGGAGTGAGTCTCGCTCTGTCACCCAGGCTGGAGTGCAGTGGTGCAATCTCGGCTCACTGCAAGCTCCGCCCCCGGATTCACGCCATTCTCCTGTCTCAGCCTCCTGAGTAACTGGGACTACAGGCGCCCGCCACCACGCCCGGCTAAATTTATGTATTTTTAGTAGAGACGGGGTTTCACCGTGTTAGCCAGGATGATCTCGATCTCCTGACCTCGTGATCCGCCCGCCTCGGCCTCCCAAAGTGCTGGGATTACAGGCATGAGCCACCTCTCCGGGCAGAACACTTTTCTTTTGTATTTTTATGAGGCCTTCCTGAGAGCTTACTGACAAGGCAGATGATCAAGTACAAGGCTGAAGAGTTATGTTGCCTAAGGCTCTGTGCTTCTAAACACCCCAACAAAATATCAGCTAACACGACTGTACTTACACTTCCTGGGGGTCCAAGATCTTCTATCTACTGGATATCCTTGCCCTCCTTCTCCAGTTTGAACTGGAAAAAAGAAAATTCCACCTCCCTCCGTGTAATCAGGAAATATATTTAACCAGAATGCCCAAACCTGTGTTTATATCTGAGATGTAGATTAAAATGACAAGTGATGGCCGGGCGCGGTGGCTCACGCCTGTAATCCCAGCACTTTGGGAAGCTGAGGCGGGCGGATCACAAGGTCAGGAGTGACCAGCCTGACCAACAAGCCAAAACCCTGTCTCTACTAAAAATACAGAAATTAGCCAGGCGCGGTGTGGCACGTGCCTGTAATCCCAGCTACTCAGGAGGCTGAGGCAGGAGAATCGCTTGAACCAGGTAGGCGAAGGCTGCAATAAGCCGAAATCGCGCTACTGCACTCCAACCTGGGCGACAGGACAAGTAATATACTTAGAATGTCACTTGGTCTATCTGAAATGTGATACCAGACACTAAGAGGTAATTTCTCTTTTTGTCAACCCATTTCCCCAACTATTATGCCACTAAGTCTTCCTTCCCCAAGCCATACAGATATCAAATGGGACAAGAATCATGAGGAAATTTTATTCAACACAGTACCTCCTCACTTTTAACACCTATTGAGCAAAGGAGGGAGCCTGGCTCGTTGTTAATCAGCAGGCCACGAACCGCATTAGCAAAAGGCTGGAACCCAGGCCTTGCCTCCCTCCTTCAGAGTGCAGTTAATTTGAAACAAACAAACAGCCGGGCGCGGTGGCTCAAGCCTGTAATCCCAGCACTTTGGGAGGCTGAGACGGGCGGATCACGAGGTCAGGAGATCGAAACCATCCTGGCTAACACGGTGAAACCCCCGTCTCTACTAAAAAATACAAAAAACTAGCCAGGCGAGGTGGCGGGCGCCTGTAGTCCCAGCTACTCGGGAGGCTGAGGCAGGAGAATGGCGGCGTAAACCGAGAAGGCGGAGCTTGCAGTGAACTGAGATCCGGCCACTGCACTCCAGCCTGGGCGACAGAGCCAGACTACTCCGTCTCAAAAAAAAAAAAGAAAGAAAGAAAGAAACAAAAACATCGAAAAGGGAAGTCATCCTGATTTTTGCTTTCATCTGTCAGGGTCCTAATATCTGGACCACAGTGTCCACTCCCCGGGACAAATTGTCTTCTCTATTGCTTGGCAGCTATTGAGGGGGAAGAAAAGTACCATTGAAAACTGGACCCCGTGAATGGTTATTACTCCCCAATTCTTTGTTATTAGTGTGAAGTTATTCCTTCTGTAAGAAAAGATACGGCGAGTCACCTTAATTCCGAAGGCTGAGACTTTATTAGTATGGAAGTCACATTCTTGCCACAAAGCTGTATCTTTGTATGCATAGATTGGGAGTTTTCTCTGTAAATTGTTAACTGAAACTCCTGCCATCGCTGCCTCCAGAGGAGAGAAGGTGGCTCGGGTCAGGGCGCTGCTTCGGTCCCCATTGCAGGTGACACTTTCCACCTCCCCAGTCCCGACCTAGTCGCTGGCGGGCGGCGGGAGAGGCCTGACCCCACTCCTCTTTCAGCACTGCCACTCCCACGCCCTGGTCCTTTCCCTCCCAAACGCTCTCCAGTCCCGGCCTGGGCCTTTAAAGACAGAAATAACCTGCAGTGGGGGTCGGGGTGCGGACTTGGGCCCCTGCCCCTGGCTCTCCGCCCCTTCGACCCCTGTGTCGGGGAAGAAGAGGGGCGAGCCCGGGGAATCCCTGGCTCTCCCGTGCGCAGACATACCTGGAAACGTGGATGCGGTCTGGAGAGCCCGAACCTCTCTTCCTCAAAGCCAACCACCACCGGCGCGCGGCAGCCCCTCGTTCGGCTCTGGCCACCGCGACCCTGGCGGGCCGGCGCGGGGCCGAGCCACCGCAGTGCAGCGCCAGAGCGGGCCGCGCGGTTGCCTAGCAACGGACCTGCCAGATTTAAAGGGACCGGCACTCGGGACGCGCGCAGGGGGCCGGGCGCTGGCGTCCAGCAGTCAAAGCCTAGCCCGAGGACTGAGCATGACGGGTGGAGCGGGTACCGCGGCGGCTTCTGCCCGGCAAGAAATAGGAGCTCATGGGAGGAGAGCTGAGTCAGGTTGGGAAGCGGCCAGAAACTGCAAGGCAGCCCCATCCGCAGTGGGATTATTACGGAGGGTCTGGGTGACTCACAAAGCCACCTGGACACTGTGACTGTGCGGGGGTCAAGACTGCGTAGCATAGGGCCATTTCCTAGGTCTGCTGTTATTAGCATGACATAGTGGAGGGTTTGCCCTGGAAGGTCGCCAGGATTTGGTGCAGGGTTGCTAACTATGCAGGAGTTCCACCCCACCCTCCATCCCCACGCACACCCTCACGCATTAGCACAATGGTCTGACTTCTGACCAAGGTTTTAAGGACGTTAGGTATTAGCACAATGGTCTGACTTCTGACCAAGGTTTTAAGGACGTTAGGTCAGGAGAGCATTGTGCCGTGGCTATGCCCCTACGGAAGACTGGGCTTATATCTCAGAGAGCCCATGGTTTCCTCATTTGCCGCTCAGGAATTTCTCTAACCCATTCTTGCACCCTACTTGAATTTAAAACCCACTGGGGGCAACTAGTTCCACACTACTGACAGTGTAAAATTGTTTCCTTTTATTAGTCCCCAAAGTACTCTCTTCCTACTTCAAAGGTTGCTCACAACTTCCAGGATTTGGTTGGGTGAGAAGTCAATGCTTTTCACTGTGTTATAGATTTTAAACATTGTATTTTGTTGAATCAACAAATGATCTTCTCAGACTTAGGCCAGGCGCGGTGGCTCACACCTGTACTCCCAGCCCTTTGGGAGGCCGAGGCGGGCGGATTACTTGAGGTCAGGAGTTCGAGACCAGCCTGGCCAACATGGTGAAACCTCATCTCTACTAAAAATACAAAAAAAAAAAAAAAAAAAAAGCCTGGTGTGGTGGCACACATCTGTAGTCCCAGCTACGCGGAGGCTGAGGATAAGAATCACTTGAACCTGGGAGGCAGAGGGTGCAGTGAGCCAAGATCGCACCACTGCTCTCCAACCTGGGCGACAGAGTGAGACTCCATCTCTAAATAAATAAGTGAATAAATATCTTCTCAGATTTTGATTATCCTTGGTAGACCAGTATTAATTCTTACATCACCACGATGGACCTGACTCAGGCCATGGGACCTGAAACCATGGGTCTGGGGTGTCTGAAATAGTAGTAAGAGTGATTCTTAGGAAAGCTAGTATTTTCTAGGAAGCATGAGGGTGAAAAGAAATATTGGCTTTGGAATCTCAAGTGAAAGGAGATTTAAGAATTTTTTTAAAGTGCCAGTCTAATTTATCAAGGACCTAGCAAGGGAGTGACTTAGGAACAATACCAGGATACATTTCAAAGCTTCAAAACTTCTTGGGAACTGGATGTAACAGGTGTTTGTGAGCTGGTAAAGCTTTATTTAGGTGCCCTGAGGCCTAGTTCTCAATCCCCTTTTTCCTCCTTAGAGAATCAAAGTTAAGGGTTGGAGATAGGAAGAGTCCTAATGTCAATGTGTGTTTTATTATTGACTGACTCCTTCAGAACTGTTTGTGGGATTCTGACAGAACTTCTTTCCTTGACATTGAGTCTCCAAATTGTCGTGCGTCTTGCATGTTTTTTTTTTTTCTTTTTTCTTTTCTTTTATTTTTTTTTTTTTGAGACGGAGTCTCGCTCTGTCACCCAGGCTGGAGTGCAGTGGCCAGATCTCGGCTCACTGCAAGCTCCGCCTCCTGGGTTCACGCCATTCTCCTGCCTCAGCCTCCCGAGTAGCTGGGACTACAGGCACCCGCCACCTCGCCCGGCTAGTTTTTTGTATTTTTTAGTAGAGAAGGGGTTTCACCGTGTTAGCCAGGATGGTCTCGATCTCCTGACCTCGTGATCCGCCCGTCTCGGCCTCCCAAAGTGCTGGGATTATAGGCTTGAGCCACCGCGCCCGGCCTTTTTTTTTTTTCTTGAGAGAGTCTGGCTCTGTCACCCAGGCTGGAGTGCAGTGGTGTGATCTCAGCTCACTGAAACCTCTGCCTTCCGGGTTCAAGTGATTCTCCTGCCCCAGCCTCCAGAGTAGCTAGGACTACAGGCCCGCACCACCATGCCTGGCTCATTTTTGTATTTTTAGTAGAGAAAGGATTTCTCCATGTTGGCCAGCTGAACTTGAACTCCTGACCTCAAGTGATCTGCCCGCCTTGGCCTCCCAAAGTGCTGGGATTACAGCCATGAGTCACCGCACCAGGCCTATCATTTGTTTTAATTATTTTAAAAGGATCCCATTTATTTCTGCTTGAGGTAAGATCCCTTATAATAAAGGAATCTTTCTTAATTGCTCTGTGCCTCACTTTCCTCATTTGTACAATGGGAAAACTAACTGGACTTAACTCATGAGTGTTGTGAGGAGCAAATGAGTTAATGTTTTTAAGACCCTTAGAACGGTACTTGACACAGAATAAATCCTATATAACTGTTTGCTATTAGTATTATTATATTGCCTTATACATTCCTTACTTTCCTAAAATGTAAATACAAACACACTGATGGTGATAATTCAGGGTGTGTTCTGGAAAATGGAGTCAGAAATCTTGAGACCCAGAATTCCAAGCCTCTATTTCAGGTAGAGTTTCAGATTCTCACCAAGCAACTCCACACCACCCCAATATTCGCGAATAAAAGGCACAAAGATGACCTTGGTCTTGCCGTAATGATCTTTTTAAATATGGTGGGTCACTCCTTGTACCAGAGGTATCATAATGGCAGAGGATCAACAATGATGAGGACAGGGAGTTTTGTTATTCAAAGCTACTGCAGACTTGGAGATAGGTTTTCAAATATGTAAGTCAGAAAACGTTTAATATCCTCTGGAAGATTTATGAATACTAAGGCAACAAAGCACTTGATATTGTATTAATAGAATTATACAGTCATACAATGGAGCCCAGCCTTCTCATTTCACCACGTAGGAGACTGAGACCCAGAGAAGTAATGTGATTTTTTCTTTGATCATGCAGCAAAATAGATTACTCTTGATTGCCCTGGAAAATGATCCTAGTTTCAGTAGCCTCAAACCCAAACTTGGGCTATTTGGGGCAATGAAAACATAAACATTTATAAGCATATATATATATATATATACACACACACACACACATTTTTTTTTCTTTTTTTTTTCTTTTTTTTGCAACGGGTTCTCACTCTGTCGCTGAGGTTGGAGTGCAGTGGCGTGATCTCAACTCACTGCAACTTCTGCCTCCTGGGTTCAAGTGGTTCTCCTGCTTCAGCCTCTCAAGAAGCTGGGATTTAAGCACGTGCCACCATGCCTGGCTAATTTTTTGTATTTTTAGTAGAGACAGGGTTTTACCATGTTGGCCAGGCTGGTCTCAAACTCCTGACCTCAGGTGATCCACCCGCCTCAGCCTCCCAAAGTGCTGAGATTACAGATGTGAGCCACTGCACCTGGTCTATAAGCATATATTACATGTGGATAAACTATTTGTGCAGATAATAATAATAGCTAACATTTATCACACCCTACATCCTATACATCAGCAAATCCTGTTGGCTGTACCTTCCTAACACGTCCAGAATCTGACAGCTTCTCACCATTTCCACCTTTACCATCCCTCCTCTGGTCTTCATCGTCTTTTGACTGGATCTTGCAATAGCCTCCTGCTTCTGCACTTGCCCACTGTATTCTTTTCCTACAGCTGCCGTAATGAAGTATCACAAACTGGGTGGCTTAAAGCAACAGACACTTATTCTTTCACAGTTCTGGAGGCTTAGAAGCCCAAAACTAAGGTGGTTTGAGGTGGGTTCCTTCTAGAGGGCCTGAGTGAGAATCTGTCTCTCCTAGCTTCTGGTGGTTGCCAGCAATCCTCAACTCTGCACGGCTTGCAGATACATCACTCCAATCTCTGCCTCCGTCTTCCCGCGGTCTTCTCCCTATGTGTCTGTGTGTCTTCACATGGCCGTCCTCCTTCTGTGTGTGTCTGTGTGCCCAAATTCCCTTCCTCTTCTCATAAGGATGCCAGTTGTTGGCCTAGGGCCCACCCTAATCCAATATGACCTCATCTTAACTTGATTGCATCTGTAAAGACCTTTCTTCCTTTCTTCCTTTCTTCCTTTCTTTCTTTCTTTTTCTTTCTTTTTCTTTCTTTTTCTCTCTCTCTCCCTCCCTCCCTCCCTTCCTTCCTTCCTTCCTTCCTTCCTTCCTTCCTTCCTTCCTTTCCTTTTTGAGATAGAGTCTCGCTCTGTTGCCCAGGCTGGAGTGCAGTGCACAACCTCAGCTCACTGCAACCTCCGCCTCCCAGATTCAAGTGATTCTCCTGGGTCAGCCTCCTGAGTAGCTGGGATTACAGGCGTGCACCACCATGCCCAGCTAATTTTTGAATTTTTAGTAGAGATGGGGTTTCACCATGTTGGTCAGACTGGTCTCGAACTCCTGACCTCATGATCCGCCCGCCTCCACCTCCCAAAGTGCTGGGATTACAGGCGTGAGCCACCGAGTCCAGCCCTGTAAAGACCCTATTTCTAAATAAGATCAAGTTAATAGGTATTGGGGGTTAGGATTTGAACATATCTTTTGGGGGGACACAATTCAACCCACAACACCTGCCCAGCATCTATTCTCAGCACAGTATCCAGAGAGACCATTACAAAATACTAAGTCAAATCATGTTACAACTCTGCTCAAAAGCCTACAAAGGCTCTTGATTTGATTTTAGTAAAAGCCAAAGCCTTTGTAATAGGCCCTACAGGATTGGCATCAAGAATCCTCTAACTCCACACCCATACCCACAATACCTCTCTGATCTCCTTTCCTACGCCTTTGGCCCTTGCTGGTACCACTCAACAACAGTGGCTGCCTTGTTGTTCGGAGAATACACAGGCACCCTCCCACCATTAGGGGCTTTGCTCAACCTGTTCCCTTTGCCTTGAATGCTCTTTTCCAAGACATCTACATATCTTACTTCCTTAAATCCCTCAAATCTTTGTTGAAATCCTAGCTTCTTGGTGACACCTACTGCTAACTTATAGCTTCCCTAGCACTCCCACTATTCTTTACCATGCTCTAATTTTTTTAATATAGCACTTATTTTCTAAGATACTCCAGTATGTTATCTTCTGTTCTTCCTTCACCCCTTGCCCCCAGTCTGCACTACACCATAAACTCCAAGAGGGCAGGGATCTTTGATTCGTTCACTGATACATACAAAGCACCAAGCACACTGCTTGGCACATGGTAGGCATGGAACAGTTAATGAATGAATAGATGAATAGACTAATGAATTGAGCTCACACCATGTGCCAGGAGTGTTTCATTTAATCTTCACAACAATCTTATGATGTAGGTACTATTATTACAGCTTCCCTCACGTCACTTTCTCTTCATTTCTCTATTCCTATATTTTACAGATGAGAAAACTGAAGCACACAGAGATTAAGTAACCTGCCTAATGTCACACAATTAGTAAGTGGAGCTGAGGTTTGAACTCAGGAAGGTCTGGCTCTGGAGTCTTTCAATGACTATGCAGCATTGACATATAAGAGAGCATCTGATCACTAGTGTCAGGGAGACCTTATATTCCAGCTATGTCTTGTTCTGACATTCACATTTTCTAACAGCAAGTAATGAATAGTAATAGTTTTCAAACTATTCATGCCATATTTTGCTAAGATACACTTTGATGATGTTTATACGTTACATCACACAAACTCTGGAAACTATATGGGTACAAATACCAGCTCCACTATCCAACTGATACATGTTCTTGAGCAATCTGCTTAGCTTCTCTGTATCCTAGGTTCTTCCTGAGTAAACTGGGAGTAATTATAACACCTACTTCACAGGGTGGCTGTAAGGATAAATTAGTTACTATATGCAAAGCAATTAGAACAGTGCTTGGTAAATAGAAAGTACTGAATAGGTCTTAACTGTTAGTAGTCTTCTGTAAGTAACAAATTTTGATCTAGTCTTGCCTATAATATAGAAGTTGTTATACAAATTTATCCCTGATGTTAGAAGTCATAATAAAGGTATCTTGTTGAGATATGGGTAGTAACTGGAAAAGAGTACAAGGCAGGTTTAGGGTTATGATAATGTTCTATTTCTTTCGTTTTTCTTTGTTTGTTTGTTTGAGACAGCATCTCGCTCTGTCACCCAGGCTGGAGTGCAGTGGCACCATCTCTGCTCACTGCAGCCTCGGCCTCCTGGGTTCAAGCGATTCTCGTGCCTCAGCCTCCCGAGTAGCTGGGACTACAGGCGTGTGCCACCACGCCCGGCTAAGTTTTGTATTTTTAGTAGAGACATGGTTTCACCATGTTGGCCAGGCTAGTCTCGAACTCCTGACCTCAAGTGATCCACCCGCCTCTGCCTCCCAAAGTGCTGGGATTACAGACATGAGCCACCATGCCTGGCCAGTCATGTTCTATTTCTTGATGTGGGCATGGTTATGTGGATTTGCTTACTTTGTGAAAAGCGTGGAAATGTACACTTAAGTTTCAGACTTTTTTATTTGTTTATCTGCATACCTCAATACAAATTCGATTTAAAAACAACTGAAAGCAACCTCCCCCATATCATTTTCTCTTAATTTCTGTATTCCTTTTAAAAAATTTCTCCAAATTCCCACTTATTCAAGTAACATTTACCGAGCACCTCAATGTGCCTGAAATTGGACTGAGAGCTAGAAGTATTTAAATAGACAAATGTAATAAATGCAGTGATGGATGTATGCACAAATTAAGGAGCGCTCAGAGAAAGGAGTGGTCCATCAGATGGGAAAGGGGCTTGAGTCAAAGAAGTCTCAAGCCCCTTGGAAGTTGAATCATCTGAGCTGGGTCTTGAAAGATGAATAGTAGTTCACATATACAAAGGAGGTAAACGCAGAAGGAACAGCACAGCAAACAGCATGACAAGTTAGAAATCTTTTTGTTTGTTTGTTTGTTTGTTTGGTTTTTTTGAGACAGAGTCTCACTCTCTCGCTCTGTCACCCAGGCTGGAGTACAGTGGTGTGATCTTGGCTCACTGCAATCTCCGCCTCCCAGGCTCAAGTGATTCTTGTGCCTCAGCCTTCTGAGTAGCTGGGATTACAGGCACGTGCCACCATGTCCAGCTAATTTTTTGTATTTTTGGTAGAGACGAGGTTTCACTGTGTTAACCAGGATGGTCTTGATCTCCTGACCTTGTGATCTGCCTGCCTTGGCCTCCCAAAGTCCAGAGATTACAGGTGTGAGCCACCGCACCTGGCCTTGATGGGTTAGAAATCTTAAACTAATTCAGATTTACTGGAGCTTAAAGTGGAAGGCAGGAGTTGGGAGGGGATTGAGTGAAAGTAAGAGCCCACAGAAAAAGGTGCTACTTGAAGGTGAAGTTACTTTTGTTTAACAGATTAAAATATTTGAAAATCCAAATAGATGCATTTATATATTTGATTTGCCTTACTAAATCATTTGGTTGGATTCAGAAAACACTTTTTAATTTATTTACAACATATCAGGTAGTGTGCTAAGTCTGTGCATTCAAAAATGACTAAAATCAGGCTGGCTTGGTGGCTCACACCTGTAATCCCAGCATTTTGGGAAGCTGAAGTAGGAGGATCACTTGAGATTAGCCTGAGCAATAGAGTGAGACCCTAGCTCTACAAAAATTAAAAATAAAAATAAATTTTCCAGGCGTGGTGGCACACGCCTGTAGTCCCAGCTACTCAGGAGGCTGAGCTGGAAGGATTGCTTGAGCCCAGTAGTTTGAGGTTGGAGTGAGCCATGATTGTGCCACTGCATTCTAATCTGAGTGACAGAGGGAGACCTGTCTCTAAAAAATTAAAAATAAAAAAAATTAGGAAAATCAACAAACCCAAGCACAATAAATTTGAAGAAAATGACACCAAGGCCCACGATAATCAAATTGTTTCAAATCAGTGATAGAGAAAATCCTCAAGGCAGCCAGAGGAAAAAACAACATATTATATACACAGGACAGAAAAAAAAAAATGCAAGCCAGAAGACAGTGGAGCAACATCTTTTTTTTTTTTTTTTTTTGAGACAGAGTCCTGCTCTGTCGCCCAGGCTGGAGTGCAGTGGTGCAATCTCGGCTCACTGCAACCTCTGCCTCCTGGGTTCAAGCGATTCTCCTGTCTCAGCCTCCTAAGTAGCTGGGATTACAGGTGCATGCCACCACGCCCAGCTAATTTTTGTATTTTTAGCAGAGACGGAGTTTCACCATGTTGGCCAGGCTGGTCTCAAACTCCTGACCTCAGGTGATCCGCCTACCTCGGCTTGCCAAAATGCTGGATTACAGGCGTGAGCCACCGCACCCAACTGGAAGAACATCTTTTAAGAAGTGAAAGTAAAAAAAAACTTTCAACCTAGACTTCTTCACCCAGCAAAACAAAAGCAAAATAAGGACTTTTTCAGGTATGCAAAAGCTGAAAGAATTAGTCATTAGAAGACCTGCAGTACAAGAAATGTTAAAGGAAGTCCTTCAGTATTGATACCAGATAAAAAATATAATATGGATCTGCACTAAGAAATGCAAAGCACTGAAAATGGTAAATATGTGGGTAGGTATAAGGACTTTTTTCTTATTGTTTAAATCTCCAAAGATAGTCAACTGTCTTAAGCAAAAATGATTGATATTTTATGAGATTATAACATATGTCAAAATAAAATATATGAGAAAATAGCACAAATGTTGGGAGGGAAGAAATGGAAGTATGATATTATAAAGTTCTTGCACAATATAAATCACTTGAAGGTGGAATCTAATAGGTAAAGCATGTTTACAGGTAGTGCTCACTTTGCACGGTTTCAATATGCACAAATTTCAGTTACACAGTTTGGTTAAATAACACCAGTCCCCCAATAACACAGTTCAAATTTTACTTGCCATAGTATATTAACTATAATTAAGTAAAGTACAGACTTTGTTGCTAGCTCATCAGTTCACAGATAACTACATAAATAACACATATGCATCATGATCGGTGGCCAATCACATCACTTCTTTCAAAGCTTGCCAGCTATTGGTCATTGTGCAGCTGTTATTCAGTTGATGCACAGACAACAAAGCATGTAGATATTTTGACTCCATGAATCCCGGTGATAAACCCAAGTGACATTTTACAAAGATCAATTAAAAAGAGAGAAAACTGGACAACAAAGATGAGTTGCAATAAAGAAATAGAAAGTAAGAATATTGGAAATGAGATTTGAATACAAAATATATGGAGTCACAGAACAAATTGCTGATCATGGGAATGTTGACATCATTCCAAAGACTCTAGATATGCAACCAGAAGAACCTAGTGAAGATAAACTCATCAACATAAAGGAAGAAACTGATTGTGGTGAAAAGAATGAAGATGCTCAAGAAGAAGTAATGCCAGGGGTAAAAAATCCCTCCACATTAAAGGAAACTTTGGAGACATTTAGTGATATCGAAAGCATAGAGAATAAAATGTTGAAAGTGGATTCAAACTTGGAAAGGACCATGATGGCTGCGTGTGATGGCTCATGCCTGTAATCCCAACACTTTGGGAGACTGAGGCAGGAGGATTGCTTGAGCCCAAGAGTTCAAGACCAGCCTGGGAAACATAGACCCTGTCTCTACAAAAAATTTTTAAAAATTAGCCAGATGTGATGGCATGCACATGTAGTCCCAGCTAGTCAGGAGGCTGAGGCAGGAGGATCTCTTGAGCCCAGAAGGTTGAGGCTGCAGTGAACCATGATTGTGCCACTGCACTCCAGCCTGGGCAACAGAGCAAGACCCTGTCTCTACAAATTTTTTTTTAAAAATTAGCCAGGCATAGTCCTGCATGCCTGTAGTCCTAGCTACTTGGAAGGCTGAAGTGGGAGGATCATTGGAGCCCAGGAGTTCAAGGCTGCAGTGAGCTATGACTGTGCCACTCCACTGTAGCCTGGGCAACAGAGCAAGACCTTGTCTCAAAATAAATAAATAAATAAATAAATGACCATGACAATTCGCCACGGCGTAGAAAAAATGCTTGCTTCAGATAGTCATACAATGAGAAATCCTTACTGTTCAAACTATTTTGATAAGTTTTTCTAATTAAACTTTTAAATTCTGAGATAACTGCACATTTACATGCAGTTGTAAGAAATAACATAGTGATCCTGTGTGTCTTTTTTTTTTTTTGAGATGGAGTTTCACTGTTGCTGCCCAGGCTGGAGTGCAATGGCGTGATCTTGGCTCACTGCAACCTCTGCCTTCTGGGTTCAAGCAATTCTCCTGCCTCAGCTTCCTGAGTAGCTGGGATTACAGGCACCTGCCACCACGCCTAGCTAATTTCTGTATTTTTAGTAGAGATGGGATTTCATGATGTTGGTCAGGCTGGTCTCAAACTCCTAACCTTAGATGATCCACCTGCCTTGGCCTCCTAAAGTGCTGGGATTACAGGTGTGAGCTACCTCACCCGGCCCCATGTACCCTTTACCCAGTTCCCACCAGTTTCCATCACCACAAGAACCCTCCTGTTGCTTTTTTATAGTTACACCCATTTTCCTACCACACCCCCTTCACTCCTGATAATCACTAATGTGTTCTCCATTTCTATAATGTTGTCATTTCCAGAAAGTTATGCACATGAAATAATAAGTATGTAACCTATTGAGATTGGCTTTATTCATTCATCATAATTTTCTGGTAATTCATCCAGGTTGTTGCATGTATGGATAGTTCATTTATTTTTATTGCTGAGTAGTATTCCATGATATATACCACAGTTTGTTTACCCATTTACCTTTTGGAGGACATTTGGGTTGTTTAACATTTGGGGCTACTACAAAGAAAGCTACTATAAATATTTGTGTAGCAGTTTTTGTATGAATACAAGTTTTCATTTGTCTGGCATAAATGCCCAGTAGTGCAATTGCTGGATCATATGGTGGCTGCATGCTTAGTGTTTTTAAGAAACTGTCAAGCTATTTTTCAGAGTGGCTGTACCATTTTGCATTCTCAACAGCAATGAATGAGTGATCCAGTTTATCTGCATCATTTTCAGCATTTGGTATTGGCACTATTTTTTGTTTTAGTCATTTTGCTAGTCATGCAGTGATATCTCTTTTTTTTTTTTTTTTTTTAAAGACAGAGTCTCTCTCTCTCGCCCAGGCTGGAGTGCCATGGCATGATCTTGGCTCACTGCAGCCTCCACTTCCCAAGCTCAAGTGATTCTTGTGCCTCTGCCTCCCAAGGAGCTGGGATTACAGGTGTGTGCCACCACGCCCAGCTAATTTTTGTATTTTTAGTAGAGATGGGGTTTCACCATGTTGGCCAGGCTGGTCTAGAACTCCTGACCTCAGGTGATCCGCCTGCCAAAGTGCTGGGATTACAGGCGTGAGCCACTGTGCCCTGCATCCTTTTGGTTTTAATTTGCATTTTCCTAGTGGTTGTCCCTAATGTTGAACAGCATTTCATGTGCTTATGGAAGATTAGTATATCTGCTTCAGTTAAATGTCTTTTTGTACTTTTTACCCATTTTCTATGTGAATCATTTTTGTTTTTGATTTTTGCTACTGAGTTTTGAGAGTTCTTTATATATTCTAGGTACTAGTCCTTTGTTGGATATGTGATTTCTCTCAGTCTGTACCTTGTCTTTTAATTTTCTTTTTTTTCTTTTTTTTTTTTTTTTTTTTTGAGACGGAGTCTCGCTCTGTCGCCCAGGCTGGAGTGCAGTGGCCGGATCTCAGCTCACTGCAAGCCCGCCTCCTGGGTTTACGCCATTCTCCTGCCTCAGCCTCCCGAGTAGCTGGGACTACAGGCGCCCGCCACCTCGCCCGGCTAGTTTTCTTTTGTATTTTTAGTAGAGACGGGGTTTCACCGTGTTAGCCAGGATGGTCTCGATCTCCTGACCTCGTGATCCGCCCGTCTCAGCCTCCCAAAGTGCTGGGATTACAGGCTTGAGCCACCGTGCCCGGCCATGTCTTTTAATTTTCTAAACACAGTTTTTCAGAGTACAAAAAAATGTTTACTTTTTATGAAGTCCAGTTTATCAATTTTTTCTTTTATGCATCATGCTTTTGGTATCAAGTGTAAGAACAGTGTCTAGCCCTAGATCTTGAAGATTTTCTGCTTTTTTTCCTAAAAGACATGAGCCACTACACCCAGTCCACATTATATATTTAAATCTATGATACATTTTTAGTTAATTTTTTCCCTATCATCATGTTGGTATTAATTAATTAATTTTTTTTTTTTTTTTTGAGACAGAGTCTCACTCTGTTGCCCGGTGAAGTGGCGTGATCTCAGCTCATTGCAACCTCTGCTTCCCAGGTTGAAGCAATTCTCCGTCTTCAGCCTCCCAAGTAGGTGGGATTACAGGTGCGTGCCACCACACCCGGCTAATTTTTTACATATATATTTTTTTTTAGTAGAGAGGGGGTTTCACCATGTTGTTCAGGCTGGTCTCAAACTCCTGACCTCAGGTTGTCTGCCCGCCTCGGCCTCTTAAAGTGCTAGGATTACAGGAGTGAGACACCGCGCCCAGACTTAGTTAATTTTTTAATAAAAGAAGTAAGACTTATATCAAGGTTCATGTTTTTGAACACATCTGTGGTAGAGTAAGAGTCTTTGGTGTTCATCCCCTTACAGAAACGTCAATTTGAACAACTACCCATGCAAAATATACCTTCATAAGAGCTAAGGAATCCAGGTGACAGATTAGAGCACCTGAGTGTAGCACAGAAAATTTAAAAGGCACATCAAAGATAGTAGGACAGACAGTTTCACATTATTCATGTCACCTCTCTCCCAAACCCAGACAGTACAGTGTGGAGAGAGATACTCTCCACAAAGGGAAGGAGGATGAAGTGAGCATCTGACTTTGCTGTGGACCTCAGGACTGGCCTGCTCCAGTGAGCCCTGGTGCCAGGTTGGCCCCTGAGAACCTAGGCTCCAGGCCTGCCCCAGTGCCTGGCCAGCCTTTTGTAGCCCCAGCTTATAGGCTACCCTGCTTCCTACTGTGACCCCAAGCTCCAGCAGCCCCAGGGTCCAGGCCTGCCTCCATGGATCCAGGCTCCAGACTTGCCTCTGCAGACCAATGAACAGGCCTCTCTGCATGCACCTAGGAACCAGGCCAGCCTCTTTGGGACTCAGGTCCAAACTTATCCCTGTGGGCTCAGGGAGGGGCCAGGCTTGCCTCAGGACCAGGCCATCTCCAGAGACTCAGGCTCAAAGCCTTCCCCAGCTTCAGGTCAGCCCCCATGAACCCAGGCTTGAGGCCAGCCCCTGCAGACACAGGATCTAGGCCTGCACCCAGAGCTTAGATTTAAAGCCCACCCCTGCAGACTAAGGCACCAGGCCAGTCCCTGTGGACTCAGGCACTGGGGCAGCCTGCCTGACGACTCCAGCAAAATGCCTGCCTTCACAGCCCACCAGACAGCCCACCCAGAATCTATGGATGGGCTGATTAGTGAAGGGCCTTAAAAAAAGAAGGAATCCTGTCATTTACAACAACATAGATGAACCTGAAGGACATTATAAGTGAAATAAGCCAAGCACAGAAAGACAGTATGCGTGGTCTCATTTACATGTAGCATTTTAAAAAGTTGAGCTCATAAAAGCAGAGAGTAGAATGGTGGTTACCAAGGGCTCAAGAAAGGGATGGGAAGGTATTGGTCAAAGAGTACAAGTTTCAGTTATGCAGGATGAATAAGCTCTGAACAGCTACTGTACAGCATGGTGACTATGGTTAATAATACTGTATTGTATGCTTGAAATTTGCTGAGAGTAGATCTTAAATGTTCTCAACACACACACTGCAACGGTAGACGAGTAAAGGATAGGTAGACAAATTTACTTGATTTTGGTAATTGTATTGCAATGTACACATGTATCAAAACATCACATTGTATACCATAAACAGATACAATTTTTTTTGAGACAGTCTCACTCTGTCACCCAGGCTGGAGTGAAGTGGTGGAAACTCGGCTCACTGCATCCTCCACCTCCTGGGTTCAAGCGATTCTCGCGCTTCAGCCTCCTCAGTAGCTGAGATTACAGGCACGGGCTACCACGCCCAGCTAATTTTTTGTGTTCTTAGTAGAGACGAGGTTTCTCCATGTTTCCCAGGTTGGTCTTGAACTCCTGAGCTCAGGCAATCTGCCCACCTCAGCCTCCCGAAGTGTTGGGATTACAGGCATGAGCCACCACGCTTGGCTCAATTTTTATTTGTCAATTGTATCTTATAAAGCTGGAAAAAAGGGTTTGCTGTTTTGCCTATGGACATCTGATTGCTGCAGCACCATTTCTTGTAAAGGCTTTCTTCCATTGAATTGCTTTTGTTCTTTAGTAAAAAATTAGATGGGTATCTGCCGGGCATGGTGACTCATGCCTGTAATCCCAGCACTTTGGGAGGCCGAAGCAGGTGAATCACTCGAGGTCAGGAGTTCGAGACCAGCCTGGTCAATATGGTGAAACTCCATCTCTAATAAACATACAAAAATTAGCCAGGCATGGTGGTGCACGCCTGTAATCCCAGCTACTCAGGAGGCTGAGGCATGAGAATTGCTTGAACCTGGGAGGTGGAGTTTGCAGTGAGCCAAGATTATGCCATTGCACTCCAGCCTGGGTGACAGAGCAAGACTCTGACAAAAACAAAAACAAAAACAAAAACAAATAAAAAAGCAAGGAGATGGATATCTTTTTGTTGGTGTATTTCTGAGTTTTGTTTTCTGTTCTCTTGATGTATTTGTATATCCCTTCTCCAAAACCATACAATCTTGATTACTATAGCCATATAAGCCTTAAAATCAGATAGACTGGTACCTCTCAGTTGATTTTTTTCAACATTGTTTTATTATTCTACTTCCTTTGCCTTTGCTTATATTTTAGAATAATCTTATTTGTGCCTACAAAATATTTTGTTTAAATTTCTGTAGGAATTGCACTCAACCTATATGTTAACTTGGGAACAACTGACACCTTTACTATGTTGGTTCATCCAATTCATGATCTCATTTGCCTATTCTGGACATTATATACACATGCAGTTATAAAATATGTGGCCTTTTAGTCTGGTGGCTTTAACTTAATATGTTTTGAAGGTTGATCCATGTTGTAGCCTGTATCAATACTTCATTCCTTTTTATGGTTGAATAAAATTCCATTGTATGGCTATATCACATTTTCTTTATTCATCCGTCAACTGACAGACATTTGGGTTGTTTCCACTTTTTGGTTATTATATATTAAATGCTGCTATAAACATTTGTGTACAAGTTTTTGTGTGAACATACGTTTTCGGTTCTCTTGGGTATATACCCAGGATGGGAATTGCTGGGT